>NC_027749.1:48631436-48656936 GCF_000695525.1 Brassica oleracea var. oleracea
TGCAAGTAAAGTTTTATTGCAGATTATAAAGTCCATCCGAGCACCGTTTGAAGCACCATCAGTTCAACCAAGACATGGAGTGATCAGCAGCAAAGATGTACATCCTGACCACATCTTAATGGAGTTCCAAAAGACATACCAACGTCCAAGACTTACAAGTTCATTCAAGGAGAATCCAGCTGATCATCTTCACCAAGTCATAGGCAACTTCAACGTTCAAGAAGACTCGGATACCAGATGGGAATGCATCTACTACAGTGATGCATTCATCTGGGGGAGTTCATGTGTTGTACTCTTTTTCCTGTCCTTGGTTTCCCATTTTGCCACATTGGTTTTGGGGTTTTTCAGGAGAGGTTTTAATGAGGCAACATTAAGCATGCAACGAACATGTACCGGATGTGTCGATCAAGGGGGAGTGTTATAAACCAAATGATGATCGACCATGGACCAGCCCGTACTGCAGGCCCAATACGGGACATGATAAAGACAACCAGAGACTATGTGTTTATCTAGTATATATTCCATGTATATCCGTAAGATAGTGTTTATCCTTATCATTATCTTGTTAGTATAAACATGACTTTATGACGGTCTAATACCTTGTATATATATGGAACTTCTGGTCGACAGTAACGATAACAGAAGTATTTCCCCAACACTTCATTTACAACAGAATTACAGTCTAATAACTCCCAGTCTATAGATTTTTTCATGTCTACAACCTTTAAAGATTTTTGTTGGAAAAATTCCCTTAACGGGAGATCAGCCGAATAACGAAAACAAGAACCAGTTCCTAAATCATTTTATTCAATTTCTTCTGTTTTCTTTTGGACTTATTATTTTTATTTATCTCATCTGATGAATTTGATGCCTATAAGCGTTTAGATATCTCAAACGAAATAAAATAGACATGATATTTTTGAAATAATATATTCCGGAGTAAGAGAAAAAATATCATTGACCTAAACACACAAATATATTAAGGGAAAAATAGATTTCTGATGTCTCTAACTAGTACTTTGTCATTTATAATATGTAATTAAATATATCATTGAAATTTTCTATACGTAAACTTGAGAAAACGTGTACTAGTTTTCCATTGTGCATTAAATATCATCATTGAAATAATTCATTAAGAAATTAGTTGATGATCTCTTCGATCTTGGTTTCTAAGTATTACAAACGTTCATTTGTATAGTTTGTGGTCAGAAATCATATGAGCGAAAAACATTTGTTGTTGTTAGCAGACAAAGATCCTGCATTTATGTGTAAGAATTGCATCTTAATAGATGTTACAGTCTACGCGTTTTATAATTATTACTTGAAAGCTTTTGTCCGTTTCTCAATCATTGACTAGACCTGAGAAACACGTAACTCTTATGGTGCTACCATGCACAATCAAACCCTACGCGGCTACTCATGCACTGGTTTTAAATGCAATAGTTGATATATATAGCATAAATTTCGTATTTTCTAAATTTAGGAGTGGTATGGATCCCTTGATAAAAAAGGAAGCAGTTTGATCATATTATCAAATTCTAAGCAAGTAAAACTACAATCAAAATTTAGCATATATTAACGTTAAATTGTTCTATTTAGCTTGATGAACTATCTCAATTTTATAACATTTGAAAATTTATAAACCAGCCAAAAAGAACCGATGACATAAGCGTTGACAAGGCTACATCCTCAACTAAAAGCACATGACCCCAAAAAACACGTTTAGGCGGTAATGATAACGCGTTTTAAGTAGTTTATGATCATATAAAATAACATTCAACATAAATATTAAAGTTTTCATAAGTTACAAAAAAAAATATATATATTAAAGTTTTCATGATTGCAGGACAAGATGCAGATAAATATAAGAACAAATTTTTCTTCATTAACGCGTTCCGATGATGGACAATCTCCCTCTACGATGGAAACCAAGTAAAACGACACAAACGGTTTATTTTTATTTATTTAAAAATGCAAATAGGATAATCTCTTTGTTTTTTTTATTGACATCAAACGGCTGATCTATTACTCAAGCTTAGGATAATCTCTTTGTTTCATTTCATTTTATATAATATATAAGATTAATGCATATATATTAAGAAAATACAATTTTATATAATTTATATTGACTATATATAAATATCATTAAACAAAACTAATTTAACCAATAAAGAAAAATATTGTATTATGAATTGGTCGCAAATCTCAAACAATTTAATTTTTTTTTATCTGAAATAATGAAAAAATCTCTTATTACAATAAACATATTTTTAAGCATCAAATAAACTGAAACAGAAAAGTATATTATATATAATTAAGGGATTCTTTATAATAGGTAGGCATTAAACAATGTAGCTTTGAAGATTCAGAACTTATAAAAGTTGATATAAAATATATTCTATACCATATTAGGATAGACAATTTCTGATCTTTTATACAAATAAGGAGGAAGTTAAATATAATAAAATTAGAGGGTTTTTTTGAAACTTAATAAAATTAAAAGTAAAGGTTTCAAGAACTCTTGTTCAATTGTTTCCAGGCCAATATAATGTATGGATGACTTGTACGGGAAAAAATGGCGTGCATATGTATAAATACATTTCTTGAAACTTTCCTTCCAAATTCGAGGAAAACGGAAAGGAACTGCCGAATAGTCAAAGTAACTGTTGATTGATATCTAAGTTTGATCATCGAATCATTTCGTTAAGAGTTATTGTTGGGTTCAACCTCACCGGCCAATAAGATTTCTTTATTTCAAATTCGATATTTTTTAAAAAAGTAAACAAAATATTATCAAGTTATTTTATGTTTTTTAAATAAAAAAGTAAACAAAAAACAGTAGTTACAGAAAAAAAATTATAAAAAAAAAATTTTAACGTCAGTCGTCAGCAAAACATTAAATCCTAAATCCTAATCCCTAAACCCTAAATCCTAAACTCTTGGGTAAACCTAAACCCTTGGATAAACTCTAAACACTTGGGTAAACCCTAAACCCTTGGATAAATCATAAACTCTAAATAAAAACACTAAACCCTAAAACTCTAAACCCTAAATTCTAAACCCTAAACCCTTGAGTGTTTTAGTGTTTAATGATTTTGATTTAGAGTTTAAGATTTATCCTAGAGTTTAAGATTTATCCTAGGGTTTAGGGTTTACCCAAGGGTTTAGGGTTTAGGGATTAGGATTTAGGGTTTAATGTTTTGCTGACGACGTTAAAAATATTTTTTTTGTAATTACTACTATTTTTTATTTATTTCTTTTTATATTTTAATTTTAAAAAGATAATATCATTTGAGAATATTTTGTTTCATTTTTTAAAAGATATCAAATATGAAATAACACAATCTTATTGGTTGGTGAACCTAGAGGTTCATCTTAGGAGGTGAACCTAAGAATAAGTCTTTTCTTAACCGGTCAATCTTGACGTGGCTTTCATACTTTTTAATTATATTGTTCATTTGTAATAGTTTTTTTTTTTTTTTTCTGTTTAAGATGGGTTCGGGCCTTCGGCCTTAATCCTTCCTAGACCTGGAGCCAGCCTTTGTCTGTACCTGTTACGGCCCTGAACACTTCTCCCCACCCGAGACTCGTGACCTTTCAGACAAATGTCTGAGGTGTTACCAGTTGAGCTAGCTCGTCCGGGTTCACTTGTAATAGTTAATCTGCTGTGTTGATCTTTTTTTGGATGTATCATCGTATAGCAAAGTTGAACAAAATACACATGCTAAGTTGTGATCAGAACTATATTTTAGTTCATTTGTGAAGTTTGGTGCGCAAATGAGAGATTAAACGAGTCTTGGTTCTTTTCTGCATTTGGTTATCTGTCCCAAAACAAGGTTTGCGTTTGGTTATACTATTCATAACTTAGAAATGCAAAGACAACACACACACACAATCCGATCCATATATACGAAACGTTTTAATGTTGAGTTCACAATTTTATATATTCGAAATCAAGCACTACGTATACAAAACAGATTCACTCGAATCCAAAGTCTAAAAGTGAAGTTTTTTTTTAAATGTTTATTTATTTATTTTCTCCTTTTCATTTAAGAGTTTTTGGACGTATTGCAGTAGTAATGTTTTAAAGATACATTTGTAATCATCGTTCCAGAAATGTTTTTTTCTTCATGGGCATACATGCTCATGAGTGAGTCAGAGTACATGTAGATCTACGTTAGATCGTCTTGTTAATTTAAAATTAAATATTAGCGAACCCAGCATCCACGAAGTTTCTGAACTAAAGATATATAGGATGGTAGATTCTCTTTTAAATATATACTAACTTTGAGACTTAATTGTTCCATAATAAGTACTTGTATGGTAGTGAAACTTATGACCAAGCATCAGTCTTTTTTTAATTCATATCGAAAATAATTTTCTCAAAGTGCTGTAAGAACCTGTAAGAAAGGTATGTGACTGATCTTACTAATCATATCCTAGGAAAAACATTCAGAGAAAATGTTAATAGTATATTTTCCTTAGCAGATCATTTTCTGTTTATTCTATAGTATAAGATTTTGTTTACAATGAGATGGTTATAGCAGCAAGCAAGTATTGATTCACTTTCGAGAACTGGACAAAACTTTACACACAAAAAAACACGATCTAACGTATTATTATTATTAGAATATTAGAAAGTGGAGCCCGGAAACCTATTTTGTGGTTCCCAAACTCCGTGGAAAATCAACTATTGCGAGTTGGCATTATTAGAGCATAAATATTAGGCATGAAAATTCAGGGTTCCAATCGGATTTCGGTTTAGTCCAATCGGGTTTTGGTTTTTCGGATTTATCAAAATCAGCCCCATTCGGGTTATATAAAAATTTGGTTCGGGACCGGTTCGGGTTCTATCGGGTTCGGGTCGAGGTTAGTAAATCTTCAAAGAACCGGTACAACCCGATGTACTTTCGGGTTCGGATCCCAATCGGTTCTTCGGTTTAAATGTACCTGATTTTTATCTACTTCGTAACCAAAAAATAAGTAAAATCAGTTCTTCGGTTTTAAAATACTTGATTTTTACCTAATTTATAATCAAAACATAAATAAAACCTGTTCAAAAAAAAGAAAGGAACATCAAATGTGATCATTCAAAATCAAATGAAAGTTAAACATAGTTATTGATCAAAAGAAAACCAAATAAATGAAAGCATAAAACGAAAATCAAGTTCTCATGAAATAAAAAACATTATTTAATGAAAACAAAACCAAAATCTAAAAACTTTAACCTTCAACCATTAATCTTCGTATAATAGATAATTATTTTAGATATTTAATATATTTTGAATACATATTAGGAATTGAGATCATGTTTGGTACAAGTTATTTTTGAGAATTTTAAATGTTTCGGATTCTATCGGATATCCATTTAGATTTGGGTTCGGTTCGGATAATACCCATAATCCGATATACCATAAACCAAGATCCATTCGATATTTATGCCGGATTCAGATCAGTTCAGATTCATTTTTATCGGATCGGATCGGATTCGGTTCGGGTTTTCGGGTTCGGTTTATTTGCCAAGCCCTAATAAATATTGCAGATCCTTAAGTGGATTTGTTAAAAAACATCATGCTGAGGATCCCATAAAACAGCTAAAATCGGTCGCAAAATTCGCCAAAAAAGATTGACTATCTGCTGTTTCTTGTACTGTTTGCGGACTCCACTGATACGTGGTTCTTTTTTTAATTTTTTTTTTAATCAGAGAAAAAAAAAAAATTTAAGAAACCCTTAGCGATAATCATGGCCTTAGAGATGTGCACTGTATACCATAAAGTTTTTGCATGCTTCCATAACCGAACAGGAGAAACATAAGTATGGTCGATTTCTCAATTTGCTACAGATTCAGCTAATCAGACTGAATATTATTCAGCTTTTTTCTCTGTACTCATTATAGTTCATTCGTCAATACTAGATCGTCGCCTTAGAAAAATACAATGTTTAAATTATATTCTATTAGGACAGACGAAATACTTTTAAATTTTAATTTTTATTCATTTCGATTTGAGACGAAAATTCGGAAGGTCCGTTTTATGCAACAAAACAAATCACATATAAGTAATATCCGTAAGAAACAAAACAAATAACAAATACTAATATTTTTAGAAACGAATATCCGATCCGATCCATTATATGCATATATATATACCCATGTAAAATTTACAATGGTTTTATTTATTAAATTTATTATTTTAGTTATTAGAAATTTTAAAATTAAATAACTTTTCATCTTTTAAATAAAATACTATTATTTTATATTATCTTGGATTTCTTATTTATTTTAAATATTTATTTCATTTGTACAAACCGAATCGAATATCCGTTTAAAAATATAATTAAACTCTATTTTAGTAGTCTCCCTTGTAAATTCTATTGGGATTCAAAAAGTGAGAGAGTGGACAATTCAAAAAGCTGTTATCTCTCTCCCAACTCTTATTCTTCTTCTTCTCTCGTCACATCAAATCCAAACTGTGTAGTAGTATCTGTTCTTTCAAGTTCCTTTGCTGCTTTCTGCACTCTCTATTTGTTTAAACTTTCATCGATTTCAGTTTCTCAATTGTTTTGTGTTTTGAGGAACACAAGACACACCATTCCCTAGTGAGATTGGTGGCTTTTAGGGCTAGCTATAGCTAGAACTTCTCTAACTCTGCAGCATTTCAGGGTTCTTGTTTCCCGTTGCTACATTTTACTCTAAACGTCTCTAAATCTTTCCCTTTTCATTGATTTCTAGAATAAAAACCCAATTTTGAATGTGCCCATGAGTGCAAGTTCAAGTAGCATCCCAAAGTAAGCTTAACAGGTAATCTGGTTCACGTTGTTAAGTTTTTTGTTTTCTCTTTGTGTCTGCATTGTTTGAGTTGTCATCGTCTTCTTCACAGCTCTGTTTCTGTATTATCCTGTGGTGTCCACTTTCTGACTGTAGATTAATAACTGTCTTCTTATCATAGTTGGGTCAGTTATTGATTGTTTCTACAATTTTTGGTCTTTTCTTTGGTTTATCTACTGCAGTTGTTGAATAAAGATCCCATTTTTGCTGCATCTTAGTAAGTTACATTCCAGGAGAAGTGATTCACTGATTGTAATATGTAGATGGAATAATAAAAAAAAATGGAGGTTGTTGAGAGGAAACGATCCAGAGGAGGGTTTTTAAATCTATTTGATTGGCCTGGAAAATCACGGAAGAAGAAGCTCTTCTCTTCCGGCAGCTTGGAACTCTCAGGTGTGTGTGTCTACAAGTATTGCTCATAACTAATTAGCAACGTTTAGTTCAGTTCTTGCGAAGTCTCTGTGGCTTGTAGTTATGTCTGGTCTAAGTCAATGTGCTTCTCGTTAGAAGCATTTGATTATTTGGGTAAATACGAATGTTCAAGAAATATCTAGGCCGTGGTTAGGCATCTTATAGAGGATTAATGTTCAGGCGGGCGCCTAGACCAATTTTTTTGAATGCCTACGGTTTTAAAAAATCGTTTTGTTTACCAACTAGACCGATTTGTAGAACACTGGTAAAGACAATGCACTTCTTGTTTTCGAGATCTCTGGTTGTAACGTGTTTTTGTTTTAATCAGTAATCTCAAGTTAGATCTTCTTCTTGTTTTTTTGTACCAGAAGAACCAAGCAAGACAAAACAGAATGCTCACAACCTCTTTAAGCCTTCTCTCGTGAGTTTTCTCAATACTATTATTACCTCTGTTTATGTCAAGGGCCTCTTTGTCTCTTCTTCAGTTTTGTTTCGTGTTTTATTTAGTGTAATATGAAAATTTTATGCAGAATGAGGTTGATGAGATTGGCAAGAATTGGAATTACAACTCAAGAAGTGACTCGAGCTGTTGTGCATCTTCTGTTACCAGTGACGATGGTCAGGGAACAAGAGCCCCTAGTGTTGTTGCAAGGCTCATGGGTTTAGAGTCTTTACCGGTACCAAATGTCAAAGAGCCTGTTCTTGATCCATTCTTCTTCAGACATTCACTAAACACAAACAAATGGAATGCATATGAGAATCTTGGCTATGTAAATCTCCGTAGTGACTATGATGATCGCAACAGGCCGGTTGAGAGGTTTCAATCCGAGACTTTTCCTCCCAGGTCAGCTAAACCGATCTCTGTTGCCAAGAATAGACTCTTGTCTCCTATTAGGAGTCCTGGGTTGTTTGTCCCATCCAGGAATCCAGTTTATGTAATGGAAGCAGCTTCGAGAATGATTGAACCAAGTCCTAGGATGGTTACTAGAACCCGGTTTTCTTCGCCATCAGATTCTCCTTCAACATCAGTTCCTATGAGGATTCAAGATTTAAGAGAGAAACTAAAAGCTGCAAAGAAAGTGTCAAGCCGCCAAGTCTCCTCTAATAATACCTTCAACGAGAAGAGAGCATCAACATCAGTAACTACCAAAAGTAGTCCTGATGGTTTGAAGAGTAAAGCGAGGCCACCTCATGTATCTGCAGCACAAGCAAAGGCCAGCACAACGCCCTTACGTGTCATTAGAAACTCTCCAAGCCATAAGGAGAAAGCAGAACCTAAAAAGCGCATCGTCAAGAGTGGGCTTAAGCAGAAGAATGAACAGAAACAAAACTGCAAGGACAACCATCGGTTAGTAAACAAGGTTCCAGTGGAGCGTGGATCGATATCAAAGCAGTCCGGTTTGAGAAGTGAACCGGCAGGAAAGAATGCTTCTCTATCTTTGTCGCGCAAAAAGACTCTTCCCCGGAGCAAGAAACCACCAAATGGGATGCAAGAGTGTGGAATCAAAAGGGGTGAAAGTGTGATAAAATGTAATATTGCCAGTGATGGTGGCTTGCACTCAGGGAAAGATGATCGGAGAAAAGAAGTAAATGTGATTACATCCCCGGTTAAAGGGTTATCATCTGATTCACTATCCTCCACTCAAGTAACTGATCAAGACACAGACTCTGCAGCTAGTTTCGATATGTTTGTAGGTGGCAATCCTTTAAAGCTCAGAGAGCTGACTTCTAAGCTTGAGTCTTCTTCTAGCTGTTGCCTGACACAAGAAGAGTCTTCACGTTGCAGTGAAAAGGATGGGGTGAATGGTATGTTTTCATCTTCATCAGAGAGTGAGTCTATTTCTGACAAACAAAAACTTCAGGTTAGTTCCTTCCTGATGCAGCTAAGAGACAAAAAATCCAATCTATATGCATTTTCTTATCTGTCATATTTAGAATTCTATAGTTTTAGTATCTTGGCATTGTTTCTACATGTAAATCTTTCTAACTAATTATGTTTTGTGTAATTTTGTTTCTTCCGAGGGAAAAAAAAAGATGATGCATGCAGAAGAGCATGAAGTTAGCACTGTAACAGAACCAGATGATCTCAGAAGCTCTTGTAGCAAGGGCTTCTCAGATTGCAGACAAACCACAAAAAGGCTAGACTGGGAGGTTGAGTACATATGTGAGATCATCGGTTCTGACCAACTTATGGTGAAAGAATTCGCTTTGGGAATGGATACTGACATATTACCTGCGAGCCTCTTTAAAGAACTGGAAGGCTGTGGAGAACCAGAAGCAGCAGCAGCAGCAGCAGCCAAGCTGAAGAGAAAGACACTGTTTGATTTTGTCAATAAGAGTTTAGCGGTCAAATGCGAGCAGATGTTTAGGGGTAGCTGCAGAGGGATATTGTGGAGAGAGGGGATTTTGTTTGAGCATAGAGATTGGTTAGCAGAAGAACTGAACAGAGAGATTCACGGGTTGAAGAAGATGAGGGAGATGATGATGGACGAGCTTGTTGAGAAAGAGATGAGCAGTTTAAAAGGGAGTTGGCTTGATTTCGAGAGAGAGACTTATGAAAAAGGTGTTGACATTGAGGGAGAGATGGTCTCTAAGTTGGTTGATGATTTAGTTAATGAGCTTGTCTCGGTGTTCAAAGAAGAACATTGAAAGCCAAGGAAAAGGGTTGGTTTCTTCTTTGTTTTGAGTCTGATCTTTCTCTATGCATTGTTGAAAGCTTATGGTCTGTGTTTCATTCATGTGATAGTTTCTCTGACATGAGAATTGAGATAAAGTGGAAAGTAGCCAATGTTGAGTAGCATTCTCCCCCAATGTAATTCAGGAGCATTCCTTTTAATTTTTTCTATTTTTTTTTAAATTTATCCTGTATTCTTAAAGATCGGATTAAATGCAAATAGTATGATACATGTTCTGATAAAACAGTCTTGTCCTTCATCCTAGTAAAGGACTTCTGCAATGGCTTCTAGCAACAGTGCAAGTAATACGCCTTCTTAGTATAACAAACAGATAACTTTTTTTGTTTTGATGCATAATGATCTGGCTGTGGGAATGAGTGTATACCACAACGGTCCAACCACATAAATAAACTATCCTAATGATAAAAAAATGTATGGTGATGCCTTATATGGTGAACTTTGGGATGGAAAGCGAGAGAATTTGTAAAGCTTCAGTATATCCTAATGATTTATTTACTTAATACTAGATTATGTGTTAGTGGTTTAACATGTTGATTTTGTTGTTGTTGTTGTTTATTACTCCCTTCCTTTCTATTTAATTGTCATTGCAGGGAAAATTTTTCAAAATAAGTGTCGTTTTAGAGTTTCAGTGCAAAATTTATTAATAAGATTCTCCACTTTATTATTCTATTGGTTGAAATATGATTATGTGTATAGGTAATTGTGTTTTTATTTTGGAAATATACAAATCATATTTTTTTTTAATCTGTATGTATAAACATAAAACGACAATTAAAATGAAACGGAGGGAATATGTTATTATCAATAAAGCAAAACTACAAACCTTTTTCTAATAAAAAGATAAAAATATTAAAAAAAAACATGTTGCTTTCCATGTCAAACTTGTCTCGTTAGTTGTCAATAATTTATTTTCTCAAAGTGATATTATTAATTATTGTAACTTGGTTTTATAAATGTCATGAAACCGTTGTTAAACATGACATAATTTGTCACTCGACAAGTATTGATATAGTTAAATTAAATGGTAAATTGTACACAACTTGTACTTTCTCATAGACTCCGCATATTACGTATCACGTGAAAATGATAGTGAAACTTTCACTTCTTTGATGATGATTGTTGAGGATATATCATCTCATATATGCTTATGATATGTTTTTTTTTTTGGATTTGAAGATTCTTTATGTCTCTTAAGCATCTTACATATTTTTGATTACATGAAATTTGATTTCTTTTCATGTCTAAGTTTCAAAAATTAAATCGTTTTGTTTTGTGTGTACTGTCGGATATCACATAGACGTTATTTATTCTATCATTGACATATCTTAAAATTCAAAGCTTATGGGACTTCACAAGTTCTCCTAACCTCCTAGATGCTAAGCAAGCATAACCCAGTAATCTCCAATAGCAAATCATCGGAAACTGATTTTAAACATGAGTATGACTTTGTCCAGACTTTTCGACCTCCCCAGAACCACCTCTTGATGAACTCGAACAAGCTACTAGCTATCTTGAACAAGGAATCACGAATCCACACCAAAATCTTCTTAAAATCAAGGAGAAGTTCAATTTCTTAGAGTTTCTTCGCGTCTACGACGAAAACATACATAACAAGTGAATCAGATAAAACACACTTTTAATTCCTTAACATATGGGTATATAATGGGTATTCATAAACTGGATGAAACCCATTAAACTGTTATGTTTCGGACCACGTCAATGTCACTTACTCTGTGAAAACCGAACTAATCTGTGGAATGTAAATATAATCAGGACCAGGTTCGGTTTGATCGGCCGAGTCGTACCATGTCTGCTAATACTGAACATCAAACCGGATTAAAACCAAATCAATCCATTTGCTCGCCACTAACTTGGACGTCAGATTTACTCTTTAGTCCCAATGTATATTATTCTATCAAACCACTCCCTAAATCTTTGTATATCAATCATACACTGGCTAATCCTTCATTAAATTTCTAAAGCAAGAATTAACAAGCAGATAACATTTTTATTTTGATGCATCATGATCTGGCTGTGGGAATATACCACAAAGGTCCAACCACATAAATAAACTATCCTAATGATAAAAAAAATGTTACAGTATATTAGCCCTTCTCGAAGGGACACAAGCATATAGAAAAACAGAAAGAATCAAGAATGGTTCTCTTGTTTAAATGGAGACAACAGGGGAAGAAGGTCAAAGTGACCTTCTAAGTTCTCTCAGTCTTGTTGCTTGTTGTCAGAGACAAAGGCAAGGTCGAAGATCTTTTTATAGTCATCCACAAAGTGAACATCAAGCCCTTCTTTCACATTCTCCGCAAGCTCATCAAAGTCCCTCCGGTTTGCCTCCGGAAATATTATAGTCTTCACCTGACTCCGCCTCGCCGCTATGGTTTTCTCCTTAACCTGAAATAATTTTGTGTAAGAAACTTGCAGCAAGTTCTTTACCAATAGGTTCAAAAAGCATTAACAGAGTGAGACTAACTTACCCCACCAATAGGGAGAATTCTACCAGTTAGAGTGACTTCTCCAGTCATTGCAAGATCTTTCTGAACAGGTTTCTTCATGGCAAGTGAAAGCAATGATGTGATCATAGTGCAGCCTGCACTCGGACCGTCCTTGGGTGTGGCTCCTGCAGGAACATGGAGATGAAGCTTGGAGTTCGCAAAGAACTGGTTCTCCGGTTCTTTCTCTAGCATGATCTTTCTAGCGACTGTGTGAGCGATCTGTGCGCTTTCTTTCATCACATCGCCGAGCTGACCAGTTACATTCAAACAACCTTTACCTTCACCTTCCTCCACAACAGTTGTCTCTATGTACAACGTTGAACCACCCATTGATGTCCAAGCTAGACCCATCACAACTCCTACCGGTGTGGGCTCATAGATCTTTTCTGCGTGGAATACAGGCTTGCCTACATAATCTGCAAGGTTTGATTCATCAATCATAACCTTTTCAACCGCTTTCTTCTCGTTTTGAGCCTCTTCCTTTGGTTCTTTAGCAGCGGGGGCAGGGCTTTCTTCGACTACATGATTCTCGGTGGATTCAACGTCAAGCTTGGTCACAATTTCAGCTTCTTCGGCATCAACTGCGACTGCAGGCTCTTCTGGTACTACTCCTTCACGTACTAATTTAAGAGCAATCTACAAATGAAAAAGTAACTCATGTTAGATGCGGGCTTGAGGGAATAGACTGAGAGTAGGCATGAAGGTTCGGATAGTTCGGGTCGGATAGTTTGAAATTCAGGTAGTTCAGTTCGACCAAAATTTCGCCGAATTGAACGAGAAAAAGTCCGGTTTGGTATTCGGGTAGTTTGGTTTTTAAATCTTTTACTGAAACTAACCGAAGTTTTTGGTTTCAGTTATTTTCGGTTAAAAATTTATGGTTACTTAGGCTCGATATTTTTATTTGTTCGAAATTTTGGTTAGTTCGGTTTGAAATTTGGTTAACAAATTTTTTTTTTTTTGAAAAATCGATTATCGAACCGAAAACCAAAAACCGAAGTTTTTTATAAACCTGCCGAATCAAACCGAACTTTTCTTCGGCCAGGCCTAATTGAGAGTCTTGTAGCAAAACTCACCTTCCTGTAAATCTTCTCAATCTGTTTCTGGAGATTCCTAACTCCTGCTTCTCTGCAGTAATTTTCTATCAGTGAAAGAAGAGCTGCATCACTCACCTCAACCTGCAAGTAGTACAATAATTTGATTCCCAGAGACTATTCCAGAAGAAAGTATGTGATTCCAAAACAATTACTCAAAGACCAGAGACAACTGGAGAATAGAATGAAAGTGAGACCTGCTCAGGCTTGATGCCACAATCTCCACGTGCGGTTTTCTCCAAATAGTCTCTTGCGATATGAACTTTTTCATCAGTGATGTACCCAGCAATACTAATCACCTCCATTCTGTCTAGCAGAGGATTTGGAATCATGTCTATCACATTTGCTGTGCACACAAATAAAACCTGTAGAGAAATGAATCAGCTCACACAAAACAAAATGGTTACCATATCCATTAATTGGTGGATCAGATCATATTAATAACCTTTGAGAGGTCAATGGTAACGTCGAGATAGTGGTCCAGAAAATTTGCATTTTGTTCTGGATCCAGAAGCTCCAACAAAGCACTGGCTGGGTCACCAGCATGGCCTCTCCCAAGCTGCACAGGATAAATAAAACAAATATTATTGCAGAGCTGATGGTGACAAAACTTCAAGAAGCTAATACCAATACTAACAAGATGTTTACCTTATCAATCTCATCGATTAGCACAAGAGGATTTGCTGTCCCCACGCTCTTGAGACACTGCACCATCTTTCCTGGCATAGCGCCAACATATGTTCGACGATGCCCCTAAAACATGGGATTTTACGAGAATGATTTACAGTTTCATCTTTGACTAAGACCTGCTTAGTAAAGCAGAAGTGTTTATACTACCTTAATCTCAGCGACATCTGCTAACCCTCCAACAGAGAACCGGAAGAACTTGCGATTAAGAGCACGTGCAATAGAACGACCAATGCTAGTTTTACCTACTCCAGGAGGTCCCGAGAGGCAAATGATTTTCCCTGGTTACGCATAAAGAGTATACTCCAATGTCAGAAGCAGGGCTTACAAGCAGGAAGGGTACCACTACTGTGTAAGTAATCAAACCTTGTGAAGTGCCTCTGAGCCTTCCAACCGCAATAAACTCTAGTATTCTTTCCTTTACATCAGATAAGCCATAGTGATCGTCGTCAAGAATTTGCTGTGCCCTCACAACATCAAAATTTTCATCACTGCAAATTTAATCAAACATTCCTCAATCAGTTAAAACAAAGTAAACACAATTGGTGCCATAAGATGATCATGGATTATCATCCCTCTCTCTCATACCAAAAGACCTAGAGTTTAACTTGAACAAATAAAAACTCTCACCGTTTCGAAAAAAAATAATTGTGTTTATTGAAATTCTATTGGTTTAAAATTATGGAAAATAGTAAATTACAAAAAAAAAAAATGCATTAATAATCAGAAGTTTATATATTTTCTTAATGTGTGTGAAAATTTGAAACTTGCATTTTTTTGAAAGAGAGGGAGTATAAAGTAAAAGAAGAGTAGAAAACCTGTAGTTTCCCCAAGGCAATATGGTCAACCAATCAAGGTAGTTACGGGTCACGTTAAACTCGCTTGAACTCGCCTCCAACAGCTGCAGTTTTGTAAGCTCTTCTTCTATGACTTGTAACACATGCGCTGGAATTTTTTCCTTGCTAGGATCAATCCTTTCCTTAAACTTTTCTGCAATTAAGAATCGGACTATAAGTTGCAGTTCTCTTGCAATTAACATTTGATTAGGCAGTAAGATTATATATCTCTTATGTGGATATACAATGACTACTTGAAAATGAAGATACTTTTAAGTTAGTACTGACCAGACAGTGCAGATTTGTCATCTGTCTCCACACCAAGCTCCTGCATTGGATCACTTCAGAATTAAAAATGACTACTAAATACGCTAATATACTACACAGAACTTGTAATGTGGACGAGACTAACAAGAAAAAATTGTGAAGAATACCTTCTTAATAGCCTTGAGCTGTTCATTTAGCAAGTAACGGCGTTGCTCACCGCTTATTTTTTCTTCAATTGCTTTTGCTATAGTTTCCTGTAAAAGGGATTAAAAACAAATAAGAATCTATTGCCATTCAAACAGCTATCGGATAGGTAGGCTCCTTACCTGAATCTTGCTAATTTCCCTTTCTTTTTTCATCAATTCCAGCGTCAACCGCAGACGTTTATGAACCTGGGTCGAGCAAAAAGAAAAAGAGATGAGGTTTTGACTAAGCATGTAATACCAGTAATAGTGAAACTCCTTACATCAAGTTCTTCGAGAACTTCTTGAGCTTGATGCCTATTGGCACCACATATAGCCGCTCCAAAATCCGCTAACCGTGGATAAGTGAATTCACCTATATGCTACACAAGTTTGAAAGACATCTACTAAGATACTTTTATATCCTGAGACTTATGTTTATCATGAAGAGAAAATAATACCTGGGTATATGTCTGGACGTGGTCTCTCCATAGTGAGCTTGTCTTTAGTACATCCCTAAGCGTGGAAATAACTTCGAAAGATGTTGCCTTGATGACATCATCGTCCATGTCAAACGGCTTATCCTGCACAAAGAGCAATAAAAAAGGTTACATTCGTTACATAACTCCAAAAAGGAAAATCAAACAAAAGTCTTATACGAGGAAAAGCATAGAAGCATATATGTACCTTAAGATGATCGACTTTGACTGTAAGTGGTTCTTCACTCACCTGAATAAAGAACATAAATATAAAGTCTTTGGAACTATAAAGTTTACAGATTATGAACTATGTCACTCTAACGACTTACCATCTCGGTTATGCGAAGCCGTCTATGACCAACGAGGATAACTTGGTCCCCTTGGATACTTGAAATCTGGAAAATCAGCAGGGAAATAGTAATGCTAGTCATGTCTTTTGATTTTATCACACGGATGCCAAAAAGAAGCTAAAGAGCAGTAGCAGCAACACTATACCTGAGCAAGTGTGCCAACTTCGTGAAGACGTTTAAGCAAATCTTTGCCTTTCAGCTCATTTATGTTTTTCTCCACGTCAGTGCTTGAAGATGAATCAGCTGATGGGTCATCCTTCAGAAGGAAAGCTCCTGCATATGGAGCTTGTCTTCTTCTGCTCTCTTGTAACGCTGCCAGTACTTTAGGATCCTGAACACAGCAAAAAGCAGATGCTGATCAGAGTTTACCTATATATAGAAATAATACCAGTAGATATTTCAAAGCATACGCGGTGTAAACTTTGACTAACTCATTACTCTCCAGTGTTTTCTTGTAACTAGATAATAAACAATGATCCTTCCTGCCTATACTAGACACCAATAAATTGAATCTAACTAGTCTTCTAAGGCTACATACGGTTCAGCTGTTTCTGCGGTCTAAACAAGACTAAGTTTTGCATAACGCATTAATTCCATATAAGGATGAAGTAACGAACCTTGACATAGATTGGCATGTAAAACCCAGGAAAAAGAGGCCTATGTGCCACCGGCAATGCTAGAACCTGCAATTACAAAAGAAGAAACATAAATCCACTTAAATAGCAATGATTCAAAATGTATAATGCTCCCGAATCTAGATCCAAAAAATGCTATAAGCAATACAAAACAACCGTGGAAGCTTTCAAATGTCTCCACTAATAGAACAAAGATGAAAAATCATCTCACAAAGCAACATGCACTCAAAGTCATTACAATTACAAAACACACACATTCTATACTCAAAGTTTACAACTTTGTGATCATTTCAACAAGAATGAGCTTTTGCCCAATAGAGCTGAATTGCCATTGACACAATAAAGCCACAACCTTTATGCAATGCAATTGAGTTTCGAACACAACAAAATTGAACTAACCGTTAAACAACATGCACACTCGTCATTACCATTACAAACACAAACATTCTATAAACCAAAGTTCACAACTTTATAATCATTTCAACAAGAATTGAGATTCGCCCAATACAACTGAATTGCCAACGATACAATAAAGCCAAAACCTTTATGCAATTGAGATTGAATACAATTTGAACTAACCGTTAAACAATCCAATAAATCCATAACCTTTTGAGTACCCCAGGGAACAAAATAAAAAATTGAGCTTGAACACAATTGAACTAACACACATTCTATAAACCAAAGTTTACAACTTTGTAATCATTTCAACAAGAATTGAGATTCGCCCAATTCAATTGAACTTCCAACGATACAATAAAGCCACAACCTTTATGCAATTCAATTGAACTAACCGTTAAGCAATCTTCGGGTCTAGGGTTAGTGGGCACAATCGCCGACGAAGACTTCGCGTCAGCCCCATCTGAATCTGACTCCGCCGCCTTCGCCTCGGCCTCAGCCGCCGCCGCAGCCGCCGCGTCGGAGGCGTTATCGGAGCAGAAGAAAACACGGCGACCACCCAGCGAGGTCGATCTCCGATTCAACCCAGTGAGATGACTCAGCGCTTTGAAGAATGGGGAATCCACAGAGCTCGCCCCGGGACGAATCGCCGGGGACAGATGGTGGTGGGCCCGTGAAGCGGTGGAGGAGGAGAAGAGCTTCAACATCGGGGGAGAGGAGGGAGATCTAGGGCGAAAGGTTGGGACTTTGAGGTTGTTTACGCCTTGCCTTTGAGGCAAGAAACCATTAGAGAGTGAAGAAGGAGAAGGAGAAGGAGGTTGAAGACGGAGGAGATGTGTCTCAAAGCCCTTCATAAACCTCGACGAAGAAGAGAGAGAACAACCATTTTTGCCTTACTGTTAAACTACGTCGTTTTAGGTCCTTCTTAGAAGAAAAAAAAACCCGTCGTTTTAGGTCGGCGTCATTTTAATGAATGACTAAGATACGGCCTTTACAGTGATGATCTCGTTTAATGAATGAGAAAGCAAATGGTTCTCTACCAGTGGCGGATCAGAAACTTTTTTAACTGGGGGCACATTTATTTTTATTTAAATAAATTTAATAAAATTAATAAATTACTGTATAATATATATTATAAATTATTTGATGTTTTTGTATTTTCAAATATTTTTATTATAACATTTTTATCCCAGATTTAAATTACTTTATTTACTCAAATGATAATTATTTAGTCTAATGAATATAACAGAAACTCATCTACCAAAATATAAGCTACATATAAAAAATATGTATATATATTCCTGGTAAAATGAGATAGATTATTAAAATTAAGATATGAATGGAAATTAGTTGACAAATAGAAAATAATTAATCTTTTTGAATTTATGTAGGACCTGGACGATAGAAAAAATGAAAGAAAAAAATGAAATGAAGGAAAGAAACTAGATATGTAGAGTCATTTGGTACAGAAAAGAAGATATACATGTCTCCTTGTTTGAAAACTTTGAATATAGGCAGGTCCTATATGACGAAAATAAAAAAAGAAAGGAAAAAAAATAAAAGTTCAACTGAAAGAAAGGAAAATAAAAAATGAAATACGAGATAGTTGAACTCGAGACTTTGGATATCAACCGAGGACAACAAATGCCACTAGGCCAAATGATTCAATGCACAAAGGCTAAAACTAAAATTATTTATAATTAGTCGGGGGCACGTGCCCCCATACCTATCAAGCTAGATCCGCCACTGTTCTCTACTAATCATTTATTACAACAAATGATTCTTGCACTAACGAAACAAACACACTATCATCACTAGGTGGCTTTCACCCCGCGCAAGCGCGGAGTTAGTGGGTTTTCTATGTCATGTATAAGTGCATGATATATAGAGTTTGCGTCTATGCGCCATATATTGTTTTATAATTTGCATGTACTTGCAAGGTCATATTATTTGCATGTGTTATATTTGTGTTTTGTACGTTTTCTGGTATTTGTAATTCCTTTTCATATATTGATGACACATATATGATTTATCTGTCAAGTTTTGTACAGTATAACTTTGTGTTCTTCTAGTCTTATCTTAATTTTTTCCTATGAATAAATTGCAGGTACCTGCGTACAGCTCTGAGTCGGAGGTCAAAAGGGTGTGAATGTTAATCAGAATATTAGAATCATGTAATGTCACATTAAAATAATCATGTCTCTTCCTATGTCTACATTTCCTTTGACTACAATTCATCCTTCACAGTACCACCTTTTGGTTTTAACTTTTCGTTGATAAATACAGCCATGTCCTGGGAGCTCAATTTAATTAATAGTTTTAACTGCAAATCAGACTTGTTAAGATACATCAAAAAGTAGTGAAAGCGAAAAGGGCTTGAGTTAGTGAAGCTCTATGAAAAGGGTTATTATGCTTCTCATTTCTACCAAATTTGTAGAGAAATGTCATCAGATAATCATTAACTTGTCATTAACAAAGATCAGGTCATGATCTGGGAATCACCTATCTTGGTTTTAGGTAAGATTTAATTCACATGTAGTTTAGGCTGCTCATTTTCCGATGCATAAATTCTTACAAATAAAATTCTCAAAGCCTTTGAAATGCTTAGCCAACTTCACGACATGTGCTTCTCAGTGCCTCACAATTCAACACCATGGTTTATGTACCTGTTTTTAGGTTCCCCCACACGATCTATGAGTTTTTATCTCGGTTTCGATTAATAAAATCTTTGGTTTAGCAGAGTGGTTTTTTGGTTTTACTTACCTCAAGATAAACATTATCAAGACAATTTGATACCAACTGATCAAAAGTCTTTCCTACCACAGTCACCACACTTTTTTCCTACAGATTTCGTCGATTAGTTAATCTTAGTTAATATAGGGTCCCAAATATAAACATAAGCTGCACGTAAAAATATACACATGAAGATGAAATCAAAGAACTAAATCTTTCTGACAAGATTCAACATTTACTAAATACCTTCGGTTTAAGCCTTCTTGCAAAATCTTCAAGAGGTTGAGCCTGATTCTGAAGGTCATCAGCCTTGGCAAAGATATTTACCTAACCAAGGAAAGAAAAACAAAAGTAGGATTCAATCATAATCGGGAAAACATATAATCGAAACTGCTAACCTATACAAACTTATATGACAAAAATTCTAACCTGAAGTTAATATATAGGTCTGGAGTAAACTCAAAGAATATTGCGTTTGGTCAGTCTTGTGATCAACTAAAACTTGTTCTAGCCTAGAAATTCCAATATGTCCTCCATCTGATACGATACATCAGCATAACCACGTAATACTTGAAATTATTATTCCAATAAAACAGCACAATATCTCATCGAGCTCATGGAAAAGAAGTTTCGCGACATCGCTGAGAAAATCAACATTAGGCATAACTGGGAAGTGAAAATAGTGAGTGAAAATAGCGTTATTTGCCCCATATTTATATTAGTGGGCCGATGGATACCTGAAACGACAGAAGTGGGAAAAGTATGCTTAGTTCAACATAGTGAATACCTTTATTAGAAGTGATGATAGATGTGACGGAGGCTGGGTGAACTCTTCCTTTTTTTGAGCAAATGCTGGGTGAACTCCTAGAGCTCTAAATTAGGGTTCATACGGAACGTTGGCATGATTGACAGAGGGCCAAGAGTGATGGCGACCCGTAATTTGCTAATTATCAATATTGGTGGGCTTGAATGATAACTTGGTCGATTGAATGTTTTTACATAGGCCCATTAAAAAATGTTGGTGTTTATATCATAGTAACCCGGGTTCGAACCACAGATTTGACATTTTTCACACTTTTCAACTATCCTATTATAACGTAGATTACAAGATGTGGCCGTCTGTAAACATTGGCCTAGATGATTAGTTAGCTCTACATAGTACAAAACCCAATTACAACAATTTAGATTACAAAACCCACTATAATTTGCAAATTAAATGACAGAAAAAAAAAACATAATGTGTCTGAACAAAATCAAACTTGAACTTGCAAGATAAACACTTCAAAGGGATAAAAGACAAACACTCCAATATGGGCTCACTATAATTGGAAAATTAAATTAAAGAAAAAAACATTATGTTATTTGAAGAAAACCAAACTTGAACTTGCAAGAGTTTGATCTCATTGATATTCGGCAGTCTTGGTCTTGAACTCTTCCAGCAAATCCTCGATGCTTTTCACCGAGTGGGCTGCACTGTCTCATCCGTACACTAACCTGAACATGTCGAGAGTCAAACAACACACAAAATTAGTCAAGCTCGAGAGACCCTTTATAAGGAATAGACCAATCAATCACTAACCTATCCTGTAGCAGCTTCAATTTCACCAACTACAAGCTCGCACCTACAGACACACCACAATCATCACTCTCATGTCCAATATTACGAAACCAGCCAACCACAAGAACATTAATTTTATTACCTTTTTATCAATCTTTCTTTCTGTTACGTCCGCATCAACATAGTATCCAGCTTCATGAATTTCTTTTTTTTCACCTGTTTAAATGTATTAGACAAAAGAAAAAGGCAAAAGAACCACATGTACTAAATAAAGAGTGCAGCCAACGTATGGTAGTAACCTGTAATGCATACTCCTCTGACTTCTTTGATATACGGCAAACTATGGCCTGACGCGGACTAAGCCAAAAGGGCCACTTTCCTTTGTAATGCTCCAACAATATCGCAAACATACGCTCCACTGATCCCAACACAGCTCTATGTATCATCACAGGTCTCGGCTTCTCCTTCTTCCCTTCGTCCTCATCTGAGTACTCCAGTTTGAACCGATCAGGAAGTTGAAAATCAAGTTGGTAGTGAGCAGACAAGAAACATATAATCAGCTCATGCTCTGACATTGCATCAAAAGGAAAAAAATAAATAGTATTTGGGGGACCATAACCTGTAATGTAGCACACTGGAATTTTCTGTTCATAGCATCAGAAACTGTGATGTCTATCTTTGGGCCATAAAATGCACCATCTCCTTTGCTCAACTGCCAAAACAACACATATTAACAGTGTTCTAAAAATCGGACCTAAACAAAATAATTTTTCTAGAACTATTTTCTTTAAAAAAATTGGTCTATGCAATTTTCTAAATCGGCTAATCAAAAATTTCATATAAAGCACCTAACTACCCGTCTAGCTATTTCTTTACATTGCAAACTAATATAAATGTGGATTAGTGAATAAACTTGAGTATCCATTTATGGATGGATAAGTGTCAATACCTGCCATTTCCTTCCAAAAGCATCTAAGGCTAATTTGAGATCGTTTTCAGCTTTATCCCATGTTTTCAAATCTCCAAGGTAATTTCCTGGCCTCTGAAAATTCAAATAAACATGAAAATAATCAGGCATAGGAACATATCACCCAAAGTATAATTTGGTAGATACACTGGTGAAAGAACTTCAGATATGGTTACCGTTGAAAGCTTTAGCTCATAAGTAAACCCAAAAATTTTCTACGCATAGTCGATGAAGTCCAACACAGCCTTCACTTCATCCATAACCTGAAAACATATAACATTAACAAACAAAAAAATGGGAGGAAAAGGAGCTCCCAACATTACCAGAGAGACGTGTCTAATCACAAACCTGATCCTCTGTACAGAATATGTGTGCATCATCCTGAAATAAGTACGCGATCATCACCACATTAAACAACAAGAAACTGGGAAAAATGATAAATAAGCAAAATATACAAGAGATATACTTGCTGGAACCGTCAACCCACTAAGTGCTCCACTTTCCTCATTGCGGTGTAACACTCCACAGTCGGCCAGTCTAATAGGTAACTCTACGGATCATATAAGCAGTTAAAAAATGGTGTCAGCAAAGATGAATGATAATCTTGACAACTTTTCTTTTAGAAAGATTTTATGAAAGGGGAAAAATAATTTCTAATCTCCTTGATAGTCTATTATGCAGTGAACTTTTAGTTTCTAAAACTAGAACCATTCCTAAAAATCTGTTGAAGGTCTTAGGGTCGGCCCTAAAATTTTGAGAATCTGTGGCTATGTCTATGTAAAATTTATTTTTTACAAATTTAAAAGCCTAAAAATTTTTTATGGTCTTATTTGTATGTAATTTTTTTCAAAAACTTTGGAGGCCTGTTGCGAATGTTTCACCTAGCATTGTCCGGGGCCGGGCCTGGTCTTAAACTACAGTAGAGGAACAGAGAACACACCTCTGTATGAGCGAACCCTGTGTTGGAACATCAAGCAGTGACCAGGGCAATTCATAGGTTTGAGCCTCTTGTTTCTCAATCTGCACAAGGAAACATTCGCAAAAAGTCACTAATATAGCTTAGGCCAAACATTGGATTCTAGAGAGAAGTTTGCTAGAGTAACAGTGTCAAGGGGGAATCTTATATACACTTACATCAAACGTAAACGTATTTTTCTTGTACTTTTCAGCATGTCCAGAAGTACCCCACAGTTTTATGTTGTACATATTCGGCGTTATAACCTGCCAAGTGGAAGGTTAGTTGAGCCCTTTTGTCAAAAAAAAAAAGTGGAAGGTTAGTTTTGTAGAAGCCGGAAAACCGGACTGATATAAACGATAAAATAAAAGCGATGTTAAAGAAATAGAAGAATGTAAAAGGCGAATACAAGAACGATAAGAAATCATATTCGCAAAGAGGCATGGAGTCGAGATATGATATATTTTCTTAACTCAAAATATTCGCTCCGTTAGTGAGACGGGACTGTACGAATATAGAGTCCCAGGATACAACCATGACAGACGAATCACGTATCACTCGTGATCGCCCTATCGAACTATAAACTCTATGAAACACTCTCGGATTTATGACTTACGCTAAGGGATTTTTTCTGTTGGTTTCGATGTAAAAAAAGTTAGAGAAATGAGAAGAGAGACGAGTTGTATTTAAAGAGATGGACGAGGAGCGACTTCCCGTAACTGTTGCATAACATGCGCTTGTTAGTGGGGATTTGGCAAAGATCTCGGGAAGTTCAAGTTACGAACTTATTCCCCAAGACTCGCTCTCTCTCTCTTATCTCGTTTAAATATCTCGAGAGGATACACTGCATGACGTTTTTATTTTATAGACAAACTACTTGTCGTTTCAAAATAAAATGCATGTTGTTTTTGAGATTTTAAATGGCAAAATGTTGAGCTTAACTTGGTCCAAAAAGAATATTCTTATTGGGCCGGAGACCCTCCACCAAGACCCAAGACTTAAGACTCAAGACCCAAGCCCACGCCCACGCCGAGCCGAGCCGAGCGGACAGCGGCGGCGGCGCGCGCATGGAGAGCCTTCCTCTCTCTCCAAGCCGTTTAACACCTCATAGCACAAGACCATATTTAAACTGCTTTATGGTTCTTGTGTTCTCCGATGTGGGACAATTTCCCTTTCCTCATGACTAATACTGGGCTTTATGATATAAGCCTTAAGTCATTTATTTTTCACCTAATAATCAATGGCTTTATTGTTCTAACAATTCCCCACATGAATAGAAATGAGTCTTCTAAACATATGCAGACTAAATGAAGACTCGATAGACTCTAAAAACTATACTTATTCTAATCCTGACTAGACTAGACAGACTTATCGAGAGTGTTCGCGAAAAATTCATTGTGTTTGAGTTGGTGGCATTTTTAAGCCTTGTACCACTCATAGTTAATATCTGTCAGGTTTACTTTACCAGAAGGTGAAGATGATGTCTTGAACCAACCGGTGTTTTATGTAGACCGAGACAACATGCATAGCACTGCTTCATTTTCTCGTAGAACTTAGTTCTCTATTGTGTTCATTGTGGCCCTGAACTATTCCTGGTTTTCATGACTGAACTTAGAGAATATAGCCTTGCATTCATTCTCCTAGAAACGACCCAATTTCACACTCATTAGGTGATTGACCATGAAAAGTATTGAGTAATACTCCGCTTTGGAAACTATGGAATCATTAAAAGCGTATGCTTATCCTTATCACATTTGTTAGCACTTTTATCATCTTAGGAGCTGAGAAGAGACTACTTTGTCTCAAGTGCTTTGGTTAGATTCAGTTTGATTTTGTTTTCCCTTTGAACCTACGTCTTGGGATCTCCAGTCATGATAGGTAGGGTTGCAGTTAAGCATCCTCATTCGTTATAGGCTTTAAACTT
>NC_027749.1:48656997-48658535 GCF_000695525.1 Brassica oleracea var. oleracea
CCGATTTGATGTAGTCTATTGTGATTACACCAGTTGAGATAAGTTTTAATGGTTTTATGTCATCTTCTGAGTGACGAGATTTGCCATTGTAGAGATTACTCTGAGCCCGAGCTATAGCTGATTGACTATCACAATGTATGTGTATAGCTGGCACAGGTTTCTCCCACATAGGAATATCTTCCAAAAAAATTCTAAGCCATTCAGCTTCTTCTGCTGCTTTGTCTAAGGCTATGAACTCAGATTCCATGGTTGATCTGGTTAACACTGTTTGTTTGGTAGATTTCCATGATATTGCTGCTCCTCCTAGTGTAAAGACATATCCACTCGTAGATTTTGAGTTTTTAGAATCTGATATCTAGTTAGCATCAGTGTATCCTTCTAAAACTGTTGGTTCTTTGCCATAGTGAAGCCCAAAATCTTTGGTGTAGCGCAAGTAATTGAGTACCCTCGTTATAGCTTTCTTGTGTGTATGACCTGGATTACTTGTATATCGACTAAGTACGTTTACTGCATGCGTTAGATCTGGTCTCGTATAATTAGTCAAGTACATGAGACTTCCGATCACACGTGCATACTCGTTTTGTGAAACCGCTTCACCTGAATTCTTTGTCAAGTGCATTTGGGGATCTAACGGAGTTTTTTCCGTACTATTAGAGTAATTTTTAAATCTCTCTAATATTGTTTGAGCATAATGATATTGGGTTAAGATAATTCCGTTTGAATTTCTTGTGACTTTGACCCCGAGAATTATATCTACTAATCCCAAGTCTTTCATCTCAAATGTCCCTTTGAGCATGTTCTTTGTTTGATTGATAATGTCTTTATTGCTTCCAATAATGAGCATAACATCTACATATAGACATAGCAAAACATACGCATTTTTGGTAGTTTTGTAGTATATGCATTTGTCACATTCATTTATTTTGAAACCATTTGACATCATTGTATTGTCAAATTTTTCGTGCCATTGTTTAGGAGCTTGTTTAAGCCCATAAAGTAACTTTACAAGTCGGCATACTTTGTCTACCTGTCCGGGAACGAAAAAAACCTTCAGGTTGTTTCATGTAAATTTCCTATTCTAAATCACCATTTAGAAAAGCGGTGTTTACATCAATTTGATGGATTTCTAGGTCTCTTAAGGCTGCGATCTTATTGATGTTATTCTCGTTACTGGAGAATATGTATCAAAATAGTCAAAGCCTTCCTTTTGTCGGAATCCTTGAACTACAAGCCTAGATTTGTATTTTCCACCAGGTTTTCGTGTCATTATCCATTTATTTCCTTATGTTTTGCAGCCAAATGGTAAATCTGCTATGTACCATGTATAATTTTGCATGATAGAATCAAATTCACTCCTGACAACTTCGTTCCAAAATGGAGCTTCTGGTGAAGCCATGGCTTCTGCCAAAGTTTTTGGAACATTTTCGACTAAAAATGCCATAAGGAAATCTTCACCAAAAGATTTTTTCTTTCAGGCTCTTTTGCTCCTTCGAGGTTTCATCTTTTTCTTCATTTTCTGAAATATCATTTATAGAAAT
>NC_027749.1:48658614-48658726 GCF_000695525.1 Brassica oleracea var. oleracea
GGAAATCTTCTCCAAAAGATTTTTCTTTTCGAGCTCTTTTGCTCCTTCGAGGTTCATCTTTTTCTTCATTTTCTGAAATATCATTTATAGAAATTTCGACGTTTGTCTCAGT
>NC_027749.1:48658752-48663713 GCF_000695525.1 Brassica oleracea var. oleracea
ATTTTTGCGTTCAGCAACTCCATTAGATTCTGGTGAGTAAGGAGCTGTAGTTTGATGGATTATTCCATGTTCTTTACAGAATGCATTGAATGGACCATCATACTCGCCTCCTCTGTCGCTTCTAACTACTTTAATATTTGTTTTAAGCTGATTTTCAACCTCGAGTTTAAATTCTTTGAATTTTTCTAAGGTTTCATCTTTGCTATGTAACAAGTATACATAACAATATTTTGTGCAGTCATCTATGAAGGTCATAAAGTACTTTTTTCCACCTCTACTTTGTATGTATTTTAAGTCACATAAGTCGGTGTGAATTAAGTCTAGAGGCTTGTTAGTTCTTTCAACATGAGGTGATGGCGTTTTTGTGAGCTTAGCCTGTACGCATACTTCACATCTTTGTTTACTTGTTTTGCATTTAGGAATTAGATTTAAATTCATTAATCTTTGTATAGATTTGTAGTTTATATGGCATAATCTTTCATGCCATATATTAAAAGACTCAACCAAATAAGCAACTGGATTCTTATTCATTGAAACAATTGGAGCTACAATTTTCGGAGGGACTATTCATCTTGACAAGTCCATCTTTAACATACCCCTTTCCCAAATACATCTCATTCTTCTTAATCACGAGCTTGTCCGCCTCAAGACTTGTGGCGAATCTATTCTTGCTGAGCAAGGTTCCTGAGACCAAGTTCTTCTTCATGTCAGACACATGCTTCACATTCGTCAGAGTGACTTCACGTCCAAATGTCATCTTCAAAACCACATTGTCGGGGCCTTAAATTTTGGAGACTGCAGTGTTTCTTATGAACACACTACAAGAAATATGAATATTGGTAGCAGTTCACGGTAGCACGAATTCACCAACTGCTACTGAAAAGGTCAAAAATCGGATTGCAACTCTATCGTAGCATTAAATCAACGCTATGCAGAATTCTCATTAAGCGGGAAGTCAAAAACCCACTTTAGTACCCACTTTTTTTTTGGTAACACTTTAAACCGCCAACACTTACGGAAATTTTGATAAGTCCTTTCTTCCTCTAGGGCCGGGCCGGGCTCAAATATTTACGGGCTTAGCGGATTTGGGCCGGGTCGGGCCGGACCAGCCCGAATTGACACCCCTACTCTAGACAACAATTTTTTTGTTCATTCATGTCTAGAAAAAAAATTCAATTCTTTTCAACTCGATGATCTCAAACCCAGCCCAGATTCGGCACAACTCCGGCGAGTTTCCCCACCTCTTTCGTTCTCAATCCAGCTACGCTCCGACAATCCCAAACCCTATATGTTCTCTCTGCTTCTGCGAAACCTTAGATGTTGGAGGGGAAGAAGACCTGCTAGTCTTCAGTGGCAGAAGAGGATATAAGTTCACAAGGGAGCTTTGATTTTTATACGAAACTGGCTTTATAAAGCCGGAAAGGGCTTCAAGACTTTGGCTAATCGTCGAGTTACAGTTTGATATTGGTACATGTTTTCTATACGCATGACTGCAACAAGAAATACTGTATAGTCTTTGAGATTATGTTCATGATCATCTGGATATGTTGCTAGCTTTTAGACGAATTTTAGATTGTCGTTTGCCTTTTTGGGACGATTTTAGTGTGGCATCGTATTGCCTAATTGTTTTTCTGCCTATTTCTGCGAGAGTTTGCTTTGACGAAAGTGTTTTCTTGATGACGAGGCAAAATTTTTTGAAGTTTGGGAGTATACGAGTATAGTATACGTACCTACTCCTTTTTTTTACGAAAGAAAATGGTTGAACCGATATTTTGAAGGGTTGTGTACGTTTCGTCTTCCGAGGATTGGAATGATCGATAATCTGGGTTGATTTAAAGACGACGCTGGGACTATGATTTGGTTGTTTTCAGGTTGACGCACTACAAGAAATATGAATATTGGTAGCAGTTCACGGTAGCACGAATTCACCAACTGCTACTAAAAAGGTCAAAAGTCGGATTGCAACTCTATCGTAGCATTAAATCAACGCTATGCAGTATTTTCACTAAGCGGGAAGTCAAAAACCCATTTTAGTACACACTTTTTTTTTGGTAACACTTTAAACCGCCAACACTTACGGAAATTTTGATTTTTGACACCAAAACTTTTTGTTTTTGGGAATTTCTTTTTTTGATAAGTCATTTCTTCCTCTAGACAACAAATTTTCGTTCATTCATGTCTAGAAAAAAAAATCAATTCTTTTCAACTCGATGATCTCAAACCCAGATTCGGCACAACTCCGGCGAGTTTCCCCACCTCTTCCGTTCTCAATCCAGCTACGCTCCGACAATCCCAAACCCTATATGTTCTCTCTGCTTCTGCGAAACCTTAGATGTTGGAGGGGAAGAAGACCTGCTAGTCTTCAATGGCAGAAGAGGATATAAGTTCACAAGGGAGCTTATCTTGCTACCTCTGAGATGGAAGACTGTAAACGTGAGGCTTAGCGGTGAGGACGGCGAGATCGGCGACGCACAGTGGCGAAGGATTGCTTATGAATCTGCGTCCTCATTTGCGCTTTTGGAGAGTAGGAGAAACTCGATTTCGAGTTTGTTTAAGATGGATATGTGTCCTTCCCTGTATCAGACTGAGTGGTGAGTACACTCGGATTTTTCAATTGGAAGTTTTGTTCTTTATTACAGTTAATTGTGTTGTGTCAGGTGGGAATGGAATACAGCAAGGATTGTGCAGTGTTTGATTGATGAAGCATCTTGTTTTCAGTTACTTGGAGCCTCTTGCAGTTTCTCTGGTTAAAGAGAAATGGTCACTTGTTCAACTACTCATGTTGTCTTCATATTCTGGATTCGGCACTTCCAGCTTGAAACAAGTAAAGACTCGGTTTGTTTGTCATTTGATTTTGATTTTGTTTTGCTTCTCATTGTATTGGTTGACACTCTTGAGGCAAAATACAATGAGTTTCTCAAAACAGCAGATTACTTAGCAAGATTTTCTTTGATGAAGGATGCACAAGAGATCGACAAACTTATGAGCTATCTCATCAAAACTTATAAGCTGCCAGGTTATTAGTAAATAAAGCTTTTTCTACACTCTGTTTTGTTACTAAGCTTTCTAAACATGGATATAGGTTATGTCTTTACTCTATTTCTTGTTTGTTTTCGTCATGAAGAACACTTGACTAAATTTTTTGTCTTTGCTATGTACTTCACAAAATCGTTTCTTTTGATCTAATTTCAACTAAAGTTGTCCTCTTTTGATTTAGGGCAGGTTCTAATTCTTTGTCAAATGATAGAATAGAATTTTGCGTGATGTTGAACCTGATTTGATGGATACGCTGATTCTTCACAGTGTTACTACCAATCTAATATGTATTGCTGTTTCCTCTGACCTGATTGAATTTTAGAATGGCTGTAAAGTTGATCTGTGGAACTCAAAATGGTATCCTCATGTTGTGTTCATGTTTACTGCAGTTGATGCTTATAAACAGTTTGGATGCTTATACCAAGAATAGCAACAGCTCCTGAGGGGACCAAGTAACCATGTTCATGATGAGTTATGTGCAGGCTCCAAAAACCTCACAATATAAGATGGCTACTGAGTTTCAAGACAGTACTTGAAATCAGATATGATGAAAAGCCAAAGTTTTGTCCATTGGTTCTGATTTTTTGTTGATCCTTACCTGCAAATTCTCAGGGGTTGTCCGTATCTGGAGGTAATTTGTTAAAGCTTGCTGAGGCATTGGTTCGGAGAAACAAGAGAAACTATGAAATTGAACTTGGTTTTTATATTCTTTTGATGCTTTGCAGTCTCTGCAACTTAATATCCAAACTCATCGTTGAGTTTGTCAACTGTCTTTTGCTTTGAGTTCATGTTTTCATGTATTGATTTTGTATGTTTAAAAAATTTAATGGTAAATTACATGCTAGTTTATGATTTACTTGTGTTTTATTAGAATAACTAGGGGTTTAGCCCCCGCGCAAGCGCGGAGCTGGATAAGTTGTCGATGCATTGTGTTGTTTTGTGCATGTAATTGTATTGTTTGTTTTTCGATAAAAGTTAATTTTGTCATGTTGTCTATAATTGTCAACGAATGGAGGATCGAAAGTTATACATGTTGATTAGGTAGATCTAACAATGACCATAATATTCATTTCGTTGTTATTTTTTTTTAATCTTATATTGGTATAGATTTGATTAACCTCTAGCTTAAAAATGATCAAAGAAAATCGAACTTTTGTAGTTGTTAAGCTACGGTTAAAATAGTGTAAGGAAAAGGATTTAAATTTTGATTTTTAAATTTTTAAATGTATATGTACAGTAAATAATATAATTTTCTTAGTTCACACGGACTTTATTGTGAAACTTCTCAAATGTAGTTTTTTTTGTAAAATTAAAGTAATACGTGAAGATATGTATATATTTATATTGTTATATAACTATTCAGTATAGAGTTTTAGCGATTTTTTTAATAAAAATGGTTTTGTGGTTTTTAAAAAAAAAATCAACCGCAGACCAAAAAAAGAAATTGGTATAGCTTTATATTTCAAGAAAATAAACTGGGTTTAAATTGTTTAGGTTTGAAATTTGGTGAGCCTTGGAACATTAGTTTTCTCTGAGGTTCTTAGGATGTATACGATGAGTGAGAATCCGAGAACGGCTATTCCAGATGAGTAGTCCAACCTCTTTGTGATGTCAACATCCCTGGGAAACCATAGAGACAGATCACCAGAAGATTGTGGATGATAAAAGTAATATGTAGATGATTACCGAGTGTGGAAAACTGCACTCCAGAACCAAGAGTTCATGGACAGAAACCAACATATTCATAGTAACCCGTCCTATCTTGTTTGAGAGGCAACTTATAGTATAGTGTAATGAAGAAGGAGAGCCATCCATGGAAATGCATCGCTAGGCTTAGCCCAGAGAAAGTAACAGAAGCAGGGTCCTGACAATGACCATGGGCTCTTCTCATCAAGGCTACCATGTCCGTTTCCTGAACAAATTCT
>NC_027749.1:48663878-48669193 GCF_000695525.1 Brassica oleracea var. oleracea
AGAAAATTAATCAGATAAAATTCTTATGTTTCTTTTTGATGTTTTCTTCTTGAAATTCTAATTCATAAAAAGAAATCAGACTTGTACACTTACTTTGTTGTATACCATCTGTAATCAGACCGGTCTCGGTGAACACCTTGAAATCAAACTTCTTATTTGCCTTCTTTGACTTCATATAATTTCCTTCAGTGTGATGAGAGACAATCTGAAACATATAGCAAAAAAAAAAATGAAAGTAAATAATCTCTTATTTTTTTGTCGATACAATACCTGAGTAGAGTGCTTCCCATGAATTAACCATGCTTCTTGATGTTTTTCGAGTTCCAAAAATGGGAGAAGTCGAGCAACAATGAACGCTTGATAAAGAAGATTAACTAACAGAGGTTCTGAAGATTCATCTATAATTTATAGGTTTTGCGTGAAGGAAACGGAGAGGTCGACATCACTTCTGAATTAAATGACGAAAACATTAATTGGTAAATCAAGAGACATACGTTGAACAATAGGGAAGATTAGTGTTTGGTGTTTGCAGAGAAGCTGAACGGAGACGGCAAAGGTAAAGAGACGAAGAACAATTAAAAAAACTCTAATCGACAAAACGATGTGTTTAAAAACATAATAAAACATTAATTGAACGGGAAAACTCAAATCATACCATATAATTTAAAAACCAAACGCGAGAATAGAATTACTAAACCAAACCGAGAATCATGGACCCCACAGTTTTCATAAAATGCATACGTGTACAGCTTAAGGAGAGAGTAAACTCTCCTATCATAAATATATATTAGTTTCGGCCATCAATGTACAAAGTATCCTTTAGTTTAGTGTATAAATGTTGGTGTTTATATGTCAATAACCCGGGTTCGAGCCACAGACTTGACACTTTTTCAAACTTTTTAAAAGTGGAACAGACCTTCCTGTTTCTCTATCAACAATGACTTTAGCTGCACAGCAATAAAAACAATCAACTTTTGTTATCACCAAAACCACAATGTCATAAACTCTCATCAATGTTACAAAAGTTGAAATTTAACTTACCATCGACCACTTCACCAAAGTTTGCAAAAGCATCCCTCAAGGACTGGTCATCAGTTCCCCATGAGAGACCTGAAAAAATCAATCAATACGAAACATATTTGTGGCGTTGTCTCAGCTAGGCCTGGGCATTTTACCCGGACCCGAAGACCCGACCCGAAACCGACCTGAAAAAACCCGGTTCGGGTAGGAACCAACCCGATCAAATTACTCTATCGGGTCTTGTTGCAGAGGACCCGCGGGTCTTGGACCCGACCCGACCCAAACCCGAAACCCGATGGGTACCCGAATTAATAATGTAAATTAAATAAAATGCATCAAGGGGGAATCGAAGACAGGTTATTCGTCTAGAGAACATGGGGGTCAACCACTAGGAGACAACGAATTGTTGTTGTATCTCGCATAGTTTAATATATATACACATTTTAATATAATAAAAACACAAATTTTGAATAAATTTTCGAATATTTTCGTATATATAAATATTTTCAGATATTTTTTTTGTATTTTTAGGTCTTTTTAAAAACGAACCCGACCCGAAACCGAAACGAATCCAAACCGATAAATTCTAGTTACCCGAATGGGTCTAACTATCTAAGACCCGACCCAATCCGGACCCGGCACGATCCGAACCGACCCGGAACCGAGAATTTAAAATTACCCTATCGGGTGCTAAACTCTTAGACCCGAAAGACCCGGACCCGAAAGGACCCGATCCGAACCTGACCCGGGGACCCGAATGCCCAGGACTACTAAACCCTATATATGTTTTATACCCTAAACATAAACTTTAAAATTCAATATTTTCATAATATAGCTTCGATCTTAAATTTAAGTTTAAAATTTAATCATTTTAAAAATATAATCTCAAATTTAAATTCTAAACCTCAAACACTAAATCTTAAATCTATACCCTAAATCTAATACCCTAAACCCTAAACTTAAACCTTGCATACAAAGTCATAAATCTAATATTTCCAAACTTATATATAAACTTTAAACTTAAACTCCAGTTATATTCTAAAACTCAAACCATATACTTAGTTATAAATCTAAACTCTTAACTCTAAACTACATACCTCACACTAACCTATATCATAAAGACATAAACCATAATTCCATTTCATATATCCCAAACATCAGTAACAAATTTAAATTTTTAAATTTTAAATTTAAAACTAAAATTAAAATTAAAATTTTAAATTTTAAATTGTGAAACCTAATTCTTTGAATTATGTCTTAAAATAATTTTTGTACATTAAAAGTCACCACTAATTGTTTTGTGTATTAAAACAAAAATAAAACAAGAAATAGTTACAAAAGATATGATTGGTCAAAGTAAAGTAACCAATAATGTGCAAGCACTAGAATTACACTATATTTCAATCACAAACGTTGATTAAGATACATCTAATGGACAAAAATGCATTGAAAAAGAAGTGTTTGTTTCTCTCTCTCGTCTCACCCGCGTATCCTCTGATTCTTTTCTTTCACTTTCTTTGTCTCCGTCTCTCATCTTCTTCTCCATCCCTCTAACAAAATATATCTCAACCACCACCATCACCTTAACCACAAACAATAACCACAAACGAATATGTATCTGAGACCCTCACGGCGTTGTTTGGAAGGGACCACACGAGAGAGACAACTACAGCGATGCAGCCGAAGAAGACCATGTCGAAGGATGAGAGGAAGAAGAGGTGAATCACGCGATGGCTCCACCAAGTCACCTCCTAGATTCTGAGATACCCCAAAAACTTAAATCAGAAACAGGTCTCTATATCTCCTACGCATCTCTTTCATACCTTCTGCTTTGTCTCTTGCTCAACAATGTTCCTTAGTCTTTTAAACTTGTCAAAAGCTTCTGATTTTTCCCTCAATAGCATTGTCCACATGTATCTGTTGTGATCATCTATTACTACGAACACATATCTCTTGCTGGCTTGTGTACTCGGTGCTATAGGTCGGCAAAGGTCTCCGTGTAATAGCTCCAATACTTTGTCAGCGCGATATGTTGTTGTTTTTGGAAAGACATGACGACTCTGCTTTCCAAGGAAACACGATCCACATACTTCTTTCTCAATGTTGACAGTCGGTAATCCAAAAACTAGTTCCTTCTGCATCATGCTTCGGATAGTCTCATAGTTTATGTGTCCCAAACAAGCATGTCCCTTGCATGATTCACTATCTGTCGTGAGATAGAGGCGTGATGGATTCTTTAATCCCATTCTCACTTTGTATAATCTTTTCTTTGATCTCGTGGCTGTAACTAGTTGTTTGCCGTGTGGATCATGCATCGTGAGCGTCTCTCCTCTCATTCTTACATCACAGCCTGCCTCAGTAGCTTGACTCAAACTTATAATATTGCTCTTGAGATCAGGAATGAAGTAGACATCCGTCATCTTTCGAGAGTCTCCATTCATATCAGTGAAAGAAATTGTACCTTTTCCTCTGATGTCTATTCTAGAATCGTCTCCAAAACGAACTTCTCCAGTAATGGTTGTGTCGAGCTTTGAGAAGTATCTTTGATCCCCGGTCATATGGTTGCTAGCGCCATTATCAAGGTACCAAGTATTGTCATCTCCACTGTTAGTCTCATACTTCTCTGGCACGACATTCTTCTCGTTTAAAAAGACCACCTCATGCAACATAAGTTCATCTGCCTCCTGTGTCTCGGTGTTGTCAGCTTCTTGAGCTTCTTGCAACTTGAGTTTCAAGTCTGGACAGTTAGCAATGAAGTGACCTACTTTGTTACACCGGTAACAAGTGATGCGTGATGCATCCCTTCCTGCGTATGGATCTATGTTGTAATCTCCTCTTCCTCCATTATTATAGTCTCCTCTTCCTTCATTATAATAAGGCGAAATCGGAGCTCTGTAGTGATGGAGATGGCGGCTATGACAACCATGAAAGGAGGAGAGAGTAGCGGCTTAAAGTTAGGTTTTTGGAAAACTGGGTTTCATAGATGGATGTTGTGCGGAGGAGGAGGCAGAACGGGGGAGGCAGTGCGGAGGAGGCGGTGGGTGCGAAAGAGTTAGGTTTTTTTTTTCCAGATTTAGCTTTTAAACCGGTTTGTATGTAAACAGGTTTAATTTGTAAACCAAAAATATTTGTAATCTGGTTTACATTATAAACCAAAATCAGTTGTAAACCTATTTTTTAATATAAACCGAAATAATTTATAAACCGGTTGAATTTATATATCGAAATCAGTTGTAAACCCATTTTTAATATTAAACTAGATTAAATCTCAAAATTAATAATAATAATCAATTTTATTTGTCAGCGATCAATATTCATAGCACTGAAAATATGTCATTATAAATTACGTTATTACAAAATAATAACGCCATAAAAAATAATGTAATAGTCAAAACAAGGTGCTATTAAAACAGCTTAATATAGTACATGATAAACGCTACAATATATCTATTTTTTGTAGCACACGAAAATACGCTACGATAAGGGAGGGGGTCTACCATAGCTGCGGCTGTCAGAGCGTTTACAAAAACGCTACGAAAACCCTATGATAGCGTTTTTTGGATGCTACTAATGCCGATTTTTCTTGTAGTGACAGTTTCTCCTGAGTCTTGCTTTTCTGATAAGTGCTGAACATCGCCCTATCAGTGCAAATGTGGGTGGTCGCTCCTGTGCCATACCACCATTCCTTGGGGCTGCTGCCTTCAACCACGTTGACCTCAGTCACCATTGCAACGAGATCCTCCTCTGTGAGTTTCGCTTGATGCTTCTCATCTCTAATTTTGCTGCGACACTCAGCAGTCTTGTGTCCCACTTTGTGGCAATAGTGACACTTCCCCTTGAACTTCTCCACATTCGCATTCACATTGATTTCAATGCCTTTGTTCTTGAAGTTTTTTCCAGAAGCCTTCAGGGCTGCATCAGTTTTGGAAGGCTTGGCAGGAGAATGGGCGTGTGCCTTTCCTTTGCATTTGTGTTCAGCCATGTTGACACTGTGCTCCTTAGCTGTGACCTTGTCAGCAGTTCGGTTTCTGGATTCCATTTGAAACCTCGTGATGAGCTCCTCGAGCCCCATCTTCTTCTTCTTGTGCTTCAAGTAGTTCTTGAAATCCGCATAGCTTGGAGAAAGCTTTTCAATGAAGCTGAGAGTTGTGAATGTCTCACAGATGAACATTCCTTCAGCAACGATTTCATGGCAAATGAGTTGAAGCGTTTCCACCTGATCCATGATGGGTTTTGAATCCACCATTTTGAAGTCGTGGAATTTTGAGACCACATACTTCTGGCAGCCAGCGTCC
>NC_027749.1:48669371-48672447 GCF_000695525.1 Brassica oleracea var. oleracea
TTCATCGTTGTCAGGAAGAACATCATCTTCTTCTGCCACGTTTTGAAGCTTTTGCCATCAAACTTGTCTGGCATCAGTCCTTGAGTGAACACGCTATGGACAGACGGAGGAGTTTGAACTGCCACCGGACCACTTGCGGTTGCTGGAACTGAACCCGTCTGATAAAGACAAGCACCGAATAGGCTACGGCGAGTGGTTTCATCAGCAGCATTACCCGCATGGAGGATAGTGCTTGTTGTTGATGCAGCGGTTGACGCTGATGTTTGTTGAAGCGGTTGTCACGCCAGTTGCATAAGTTGCTGCAGCGTTGAGTGGAGTCTGAATGACATCTGTGGTGTCAATGGGGGTGTTGTTATCGTTTGTCATTTTTCTGTAGAGAAAACATGAAAAACGGATCAATACTCCATTCAACAAATAACATATTATTTTAAAGAAAATAATAGTCTAAAATCGATGTTCATTTTTGGTGTTTGAACCAAATCATATCGATATACGTCTGGAAAAACGTTTTGCAAACTTGCTTAGAAAAGCGCTCGCAGAAACCATTTTGTGTAGACTTAGAATGTTTCATAAACTCGCTTGGAAACGATTCGTATACTTTTGTTTTAAGAAACGTATATTAAAAACGTTTCGCGATAATGCTACAAAGCAATCCGCAAATCGTTATGAAATAAACAAGAAACGTTTCGCGGAAGTGCTATAAAGCAAATCGCAAACCCCGTTGTGAAATAAGAACAAACGTTTCGCGGAAGTGCTATAAAGCAAATCGCAAACCCCGTTGTGAAATAAGAACAAACGTTTCGCGGAAGTGCTAGAAAGCAAATCGCAAACACGGTTCCAAAACCCGTTTTTATAAATCGTTCTTCAACCCGATTCGAGCTTTAGACATAAAGCAATTTTGAGTTAAGATTGTAGAAGCCGGAAAAACGGACTGACATAAACGATAAAATAAAAGCAATGTTAAGAAAATAGACGAATGTAAAAGGCGAATACAAGAACGATAAGAAATCGTATTCGCAAAGAGACATGGAGTCGAGATATGATCTCTTTCCTTAACTCAAAATATTCACTCCGTTAGTAAGACGAGACTGTACGAATATAGAGTCCCAAGATACAACCATGGCAGACGAATCACGCCTCACTCGTGATCGCCCTATCGAACTATAAACTCTACGAAACACTCTCGTATTTATGACTTACGTTAAGGGATTTTTGCTGTTGGTTTCGATGTGAAAAAAGTTAGAGAAATGAGAAGAGAGACGAGTTGTATTTAAAGAGATGGACGAGGAGCGACTTCCCGTAACTGTTACATAACGTGCGCTTGTTAGTGGGGATTTGGCAAAGATCTCGGGAAGTTCAAGTTACTAACTTATTCCCCAAGACTCGCTCTCTCTCTCTCTCTCTATTATCTCGTTTAAATATCTCGAGAGGATAAACTCCATGACGTTTTTATTTTCTAGACAAACTGCTTGTCGTTTCAAAATAAAATGCATGTTGTTTTTGAGATTTTAAATGGTAAAATGTTGAGCTTAACTTGGTCCAAAAAAAATATTCTTATTGGGCCGGCCCCTCCACCAAGCCCAAGCAGAGCCAAACCAGCCGGACGGCGGCGGCGCGCGTGTAGAGAGCCTTCCTCTCTTTCCAAGCCGTTTAACACCTCATAGCACAAGACCATATTTAAACTGCTTTATGGTTCTTGTGTTCTCCGATGTGGGACAATTTCCCTTTTCTCATGACTAATATTGGGTTTTATGATATAAGTCTTAAGTCATATATTTTTCACCTTAATAATCAAATCCATTGGGTTTTTATTGTTCCACAAGTTTAGCCGCTACACACATTATTAAGTACATAAAAATTATGAGAAGTGAGCTTAGAAGAACCTCTGTGTAACCCCTTTTCCAATATTGCTCTTTAATGAATTCCATCAACTTGTTATATACACGAGTGCCAATGGAAGGAAAAACCAACTCATAGGACTGAAGATCAAAGATGGTGAGTATATATATATATATCAGTATAGGTAAACGCAAAGAGGGAAGCATAATATATTAGCACTGGAACGAACCTGAGTGGATGACAAAAGAAGGGTTCCTGCTTCTGGCCTAAAATTCTGTGGTCATACTTTTTGGCTTCTTCAAGAAACTGAAGATATTTCTGCAACAACCAAGACAAAGACAATAGATATAAACAATTAAGAGATTTTATTAAGAATATTTTTTTCACAAATTTAGGGACCTATTTCTACGTAAATTATTTATTAAATTTTGGAGGCTTATATGCCGGTGTTTAACTTGGCTATGCTCAAGACCGCCCAAGTGAGAATATTTTAAGAAGTATGAGTACCTTTAGCTGTTTCTGATCTGGATAAGATATACCATAAACTCTCTGCAAGCTCACAGGGTTTTTAGGGTCTTTGCTACCCTTCCAGTAAGCTGATGAGGCCTGAGGGAAAAAAATATATTGGTCAACACAAGAAACAAAAATAGAATCTGCGTAGTTGATGAAACTCCTAGAGATATAGAAGCAATTCACCTTTAAACACTTGAATGCTTTCACAAAAGAAGTGTTTTGTATGTGCGGTCCACGACACAAATCAACAAAAGGGCCACATATTAGGGACAAAGGTCTCACATCGGTAGTTGGAAGAGATCTTTAGTAATATATAAGATAGATGTGCCACTCCAATTATCACCAATTGATTTTAGGTTGGAAGCCCATCTAGCTACATGGTATTAGAGCCCGATCCACGCAGTCCAACCCGATCCACATCGACCCGGCCCAAAGTTGGCCCTCGATCCTTGCCCAAACATTCCGAGATTGACGCTTAAAGAGTCATCATCTCGAGGGGGCGTATTAGGGATAAATGTCCCACATCGGTAGTTGGAAGGGATCTGTAGTAATATATAAGATAGATGGGCCACTCCACTTATCACCAATTGGTTTTAGGCTGGAAGCTCATCTAGCTTAACACCACATCTGTAGATAGTAATGGTATTTTCCGCAGGCAAATCATTGATGATTTCAACCTAGATGATTAAAACAAATATGAGTTTAGAAAAATAATTCAAACAAG
>NC_027749.1:48672469-48672903 GCF_000695525.1 Brassica oleracea var. oleracea
GGGGGGGGGGGGGCATAACAAATTCAATTGTACTAAAAGTAGACCTTAAAATTATTATCAGAAAACATCTCGAGTGCCTGATCCTTCGTCACTTCAATCCTTTCAAAATGCTGCGCTTCCTGAGATGTAAATAGAAATGAATCAGAGCATAGAGAATATGACTAACGTCACATATTACTAGGGATGGCAATCAAAGACCTGGACCGCGGGCCTGGCCCGTAAAGGTTTGCTGCGGGGCGGGATTGGGCCTCCATTTGGTAAGCCCGCAAAATTGCAGGCCTCGCGGGACGGGTTCAAAGCGGGACGGGTCGAAAGCGGGACGGGTCGAAAACGGGACGGGTCGAAAGCGGGATGGGCTTAACCTGCGGGATTTTAAAGGCCCGCAACCCTAAGTCCCCATTTCTGCTTTCGCCTAAAACATTGAGAGAGAGAGA
>NC_027749.1:48673335-48686021 GCF_000695525.1 Brassica oleracea var. oleracea
AAAATGTTTGGAGTCTAACAAAAGTAAATAAACTAGTGTTTTGATCCAACTAAAATCTTCAACTAACAAGTTTATTGCCTTATCCAATTCAATCATCGACTAAACTCACTCGTCCTGAAACTGATAAAGCGCTTTGAATCATATCTTGAAGCGTTCAGGAGCCATATTTTCGTTGGTAATTCTATGTCCCGCGGGCCGATCCGCAAAAGCCTACATGTTTTGCGGTACGGGTTTGATCAGCCATTTTAAGGACCGCAGCCCGCGCGGGCCTGACCCGCCGTGACCCGCTCGAAGACGAGCCCGCTGCGGTATGGGACGGGACGGGACAGATCAACCTGTTTGACATTCCTACATATTACATTAGATTTTTACTTAAAAGGTTTGTAAACAAAGCATGTAGTTTAAAACATATACTGAAGCTTAGAAACAATACCTTAGTAGCTTTTGCAGCACCTGCTTCGATGTTAGGGAAGTCATCATCTTTCAGCCCCAGGCCATCATAAAATGCATCATAGTAGAAACCCTGCAATTAAAGTCCACAACGACTAAACCACCATTGCATAGCACTAAAGTGAAATATCAAAAACCAATTTTCTAGACGATTATCCTACAGGCGGCAGCCTGGACCAATGTTTGGACGCCTAGACCGATTTTTTTTTTTTTTTAAAATGTTGATTTTTTTTTTTCATTTTAAAAGCGATTTGCCCACTAGGCAGGGATCTAGACCGATTTTTAAAACATTGGCCAAAAACCATTCTTGTTCAACTCTATTAGCCAAAGAAACACCAAGAAAACGGGTCTTCACACAAAGAAGAGACACTTAGTTAAAGTTTAAGCACAAACAAGCTGCTCTTACCTCCCCTTTCGTCGTACATGGACCTATACATAGCTTACACCCATACTCCTGCTCCAGAGCCTGCATGCACCCAAGATCACACCCATACCCAAAGTAAACGAAATATTCGCCACCACATAAGATTAAACTAAACTAAACACTCTTTTACCTGACCAAGAATGTGAGAGCTAGAATGCCAGAGAGTGTTCCGACCTTTGTTCTTAGTTTGACACCCAATAAGGTAATGCAGAAGATAAATCAAAGAGACAATTAATCGGATATAAGCAACTAACTATGCTTTATTAGAAATCACCTAAACAATCTATTACAAGACTTGTTTATCAGTTTTACACAGCCTGTTAACACCCCAACAGCTGCTACTGAAAGATTCCTAATCTACCTAAGCATGTACCTCTGTCGTCAGTACTTCAGCAACTGCTTCAGCACGATCCAAGAACACCCCTAATGATTTTAACTCTTCCTCTATAATAATAGCCAATGTCTTATGGAATACACACAACTCCAAAGCTTTTTTATAGTGATCTCCACGTTCCTGAAACCCTACTCTCCAAAGAACATGAATATGGACAACTTCCTTATCAATAAGTACACTTTTCCTTTTTTTGAAATGTACTTATTTTTTAAAGCATTTATCTCTTACATTTTCTCCACGGTATAAACTTGCTCTTCAAGTTTATCTCACGCCAACTCAACATTTTGCATACACATGGTCTCTGCCACTCCGCATGCCTTATATGCCCAATAACTTTACTTAAGTGAGACGGAGGAGGTTTAAAGAGTAGTTACGGTTGCCCTTGAAAACGTTTTTCCCTTTTTCTTATCTGAATGTTGTCTAGGTTTTTTTTTTTCAATAAGTGGTTTAGTTCGGTTTAGTTATTTTCTCAGACAAAGTTAATTTTAAAAAAAAACTATTTTGAAATTTATAAAATTAGAAAAAGAATGTTTGAGTTAACTAAATAATAAAAAAATCAATAGATAAATTTTATAAAAATAAATTATTGCATAATTATATTACATGTTTCATTTTTGTCATCTTAAAATTACATTAATATGTCAACTTCAAACTCACAAGTCCTTTCTGAGATAAACTCATGTTTTCTTTCAACTTTGAAATAAATTAATAATTTACACAATGATAGTGAAACTAACTACACAATTTTAAAATAATGAAGACATTACTATTTTTGCAGCCAAAAATTTTCCTTAAAATTACATTAATATGTCAACTTCAAACTCACAAGTCCTTTCTGAGATTTGAGTTTGAATTTATACACGAGTGAGATTATATAAACTCATGTTTTCTTTCAACTTTGAAATAAATGAATAACGTATACAATGATAGTGAAACTAACTATATAAAATTTTAAAATAATGAAAACATCACTAATTTTGTAACCGATAATTTTCCGTAAACATTAAATAAACTCAAAAAGTAATATAATAATGTTAATTATTGGTTTAAAAAATTTTAATTGAGAATTAGCCGGTTAAAATCTTGATCTAGAGATTAAACCGGAAGTCAACTTCAAACTCACAAGTCCTTTCTAAGATTTGAGTTTGAATTTATACACGAGTGAGATTATATAAACTCATGTTTTCTTTCAACTTCAAAATAAATGAAGAATTTATACACTGATAGATAAAACTAACTATACAAAACATTTCAATGTATACTTTTCAAATCAGTTCGCAAGAGGATCAAAGGAGAAGAGCCTTCTTTGCTCATCAGTAGGATTCCTCAGCAACCTACAGAATATCAAAGAGGCTGCAACTACTGACAAAAGAGACAGAACCGCAAGAAACCCGAAATGAGAAGCGTCATTAGCCGCAATGGCTACTCCCAGCATCAGTGACTCAGCTAGGCTAGCCACTGATATCTCAGTTGCACCGATGAGGTTAGCTTTGGACGACGGGATACCCGTTTGAAGAATCTGAGCTCCCACTACGCCGTAAGACATGTGGCCTAGCCTTGATAGTACCTGAGAAGTTGTTACCCCTTTTGTGTCAAAACCAAAACTGCAAAGAGAGGAAAGTGTTAAAGAGATAACTTACGATCATGGACAAGAAGAAGAAGAGTGGGCTCTTTTGGGATAGAGAAGAGCTCCAATACACAGCAACAGCAACACCAAGAAGTGAAGCTTGGAAAAACAATCCTACTGCACCTGCCTGGATCATTTTTCAAAACGCAAAAACATTAGCCAGCTTGAAACGCTAACACATTCTTAAGAGACTTTATACCTTTAGAATGCCAAATCTTTTGACCAAGTTTGCTGATAAGAAAGTTGCAGCAACTCCCATCACAGCGCATAGTCCACTAAAACCCCCAATAACCGATGGATTCACACCTGTTGAAAATAAAGTTTGGTGATGATTTTGGTTTACTTGGGTATCACGGTTTAGAGAAGCATACATCGTTGTGTTAGAAATGCAGTCATCAAACTGCCTGGAGTGAGGACGATGTTGAAGCAGAGAAGGACATATGCGAGGCTAGCGGGAAGAACCGGCTGTTGAATGTATTCTTTCCATCCAAGCTTGATAGCTTCCATGCCCAAATCAACTGATGAACAAAGCAAATGGTTCATATAATATGCTTATCCAAGTATTATATAGTAAAAGATCTTCTTACATATACTGTCGGTTTCAGAACGAGGTCCTTCGGAAGCACAGCTGCTCTGGGAGCATTTAGGTCGGTCCAGAACTCCAGAGGAGAACTTGTTGGTCAGCCAAATGAGAGCTGTCTGAAAAAAAAAAGAAACACATTTTGTCTATTAGAAACACATTGTGTTTCCTTTATTAAAGGTTATATAGGGCGTTTCTACTTACCATGGCAGGCAAAGAACCCATCATTAGAGTGGCAGCAAACTTCAAGCAGGTCACAGGGTCATATTTGGATAGGAGGATGCCAAATAACATAGTCCCAGCGATCTGTTTAAAGGTTACAATCTTGTCATTTGATGAACTGATAGTGTTTAAAGAGCATAAACACACATAAGGCCGGAGATAGAGTTAGTATACCTCGCAAAGCAGATCAATCCTGTTGAGGACAGCATTTGCTTGTGCAAGAGCAATTGGTCTGTTTATTCCCGCCAACTACCAAAATGACAAAATTAGTTATGTCAGTCAGTCTTCCTCCGACCATAACCAGGGCCAGTTCTGGACATAGGCCAGTGAAGCATTGACCTATAGCCCCCAAAAACTTAACCCAAATTTGTAAAAAAAAAAAGATTTATAAAACTTTTACTAAGTCGTCTATAAACCCAAAAATCTCGGGACCGGCCCTAATGAAAAATATAGGTATTAAATTGTGGCATGACAAAGAAAAAGCATACCAATACAACCCAATCACGTTCTATGGCGACTCCAGAAGCTATTCCACATAGTGTGTCAATGGCCCCTGAGAGTATCAGTGCAAAAAACCAAGGCTGCAGAAGAATCGATGACCCCAGCGTGGAAGGAACCGTGTAAGCGTGAATTATCATTCCTGCAGACAGCACTTGAGCAGCTGCCTGAAAAGTAGATACAAGAGATGTTTTATGACAGTAGTTAACTAACAAGTTCATGTCTGATCCTTGAAAGGGTTTTACCTGAACGACATTCAAGGAGATGTATGTAGGAACTCTCGGACTATGATCCATAAACTTCCCAACGACCGGACCGCAGATGATTATCGCCAGTTTGGTGACAAACCCCATGACTGCCACAGGTAGTAAGCTAGGATGGAGCATTGCAATGGCGGACGGCCAAGCGAAATTCCAAAGTTGTTCAACCAAGTTCCCCACCAAACAACTAGCGTATAAGACTGACGAGTCAAATAAAAACCAATGTTTAAAAAATCGCTAGGCGGTAATTAGACGTTTTATAGGAGATTCGGGTGTCTGGGCGAATTTTTTAAACGCCTAGACCGATTTTTAAAACACTAAGTAAAACATCTATCATTGTCTCTAATCTAATGAAGTTAATGAGAGAGAGATCTAACCATATAACCCTTCAGGGTGAGCAGGGGTGGCTGCGAGTGCAGTCTGCTCTTCCTCAGACAAGACCTAAGAAAACAAAATAGATTGGTTTGGTTAAAGCAATACCTGTATAAAAAGGTTGGATCTTTATCAAAGGGGATGTAAGTGTAACATTACGGGGAGTGCTGTTAAAACGGTGTCTACGTAAGTACACTCGGTGAGTAAGCTCAGAGACTCTGTTACAGCGATGTTTGTATTATCAAGATGAACAATTGGGATGGGATGGTCCTCTGGTGGTGATGGCAAGTCCTCGTCATCGGTAGTAGTGACAAACTCGTGACACACGTCTGTGTTTGTAATCGAACACCTTGAAGTAAAGCTGTTTAACCTATCATATGAGTAAATGAATGTTTTTGCAATGAGTAGCAGTTTGTGAAATAGACATTGTAATGAAACTAACAAACTAAGAGACAGAAACATAGTTTGAATGTCTGTCTGAACTGAAACTAGGTAATGCAAACCTATCATGAGTAAGACAAATTCTTGCAAAGTAGCAATTTGCACTCGTCTCAAAAACGCAATAGACACTGTATGAAACACATGGCGATTCTCACGGGTCTGAATCAGCAATCAAACAAACAAAAGAGACAAAACCTAGTTTGAATGTCTGTCTGAAAATTTTGAATGTCTGTCTGAAAATTGGTAACGCAAACTCTTGCAAAAGTAGCAATTTGCACTCATCTCAAAAACGCAATAGACACTGTATGAAACACGTGGCGATTCTCACGGGTCTGAAACAGTAATCAAACTAACAAAGAGACGAAACCTAGTTCGAATGTATGTCTGAAACTTGGTAATGAGTTCGAATGTCCGTCTGAAACTTGGTAATAACAAAGAGTCAAAACGCAAACCTGCGATAAGAAGATGAAGCTGGTGACGTGAGACTTAACCATCTGCAAGAAGGGAAGCGATTGCGAAGTCCAGACAAACCCGCCGGCGACAAAAAGCGGGTTCTTTGGACAGGACAGTGAAACAGGAGTTCGAAAGACGGCGATTGTCTGAGCAGAGCCATGGAAACAACCATTTCTAGAAAGTAATTCTCCTCTTCGTTCTCTTCGGCTTCTAGAAGCTCATGCAGCCTCCGAGAACAAAAAAAAATCAAATAAATTCGAATCGTCTCTGGATTATTTTTTTCTCTTCCCCTTATGGCTTCATCGCCACTAGATTGTTTTCAACCTCAGGGAGAGGAAAGAAAAAATCCAGAGAGAATCTTTTGGTTATGAGAATCAGAAAGAATAAAAAAAAAACCTTATCTATGACTATGGTTCATCACCGTAACACGAAAGAGCTCTCAAGTGGGCAAAAAGGAGAGAGAGAGTTTGTGTAAGGGAGATTAAGCCACGTAGATTTATATTTCACCAATGATATCTAGCCACGTTGGCTTACTAAATCGTCCATTGTTTTTTTGTGGCCCATTTTTTTGTTCATAAAAGCCCATTAAAAACATACGCAGGTGAACGTTCTAGCCCAACTCATTTATAAAAACGATTTGATTGAATTAAAAGCCCAAAACCATTAAGCAAAAGATAATGTTTAGTGGAAAGATAAGAATGAAACCGTTTTTTTTTTTTTTGGAAATAAAGTCAGGATTAAATTTCTATGTTTTCCAACTTGTCTATTAAGAAAGTCAAACCAGGTAATTTTTTGTTTCCTTTTGTTTTCTAGAGAAAGGCCAGCTAATTTTTATCTTTTTTTTTTTTCTTATGTTCTTCTTTTTTTTCTTATGTTCCAAATTTGGATTTGAAATGTAATTTTAATAGAGTAGATTCATGCATCCCATAATCCTATATAAAGTAAAATTTTAAAGAAAATCATTTCCAAAAATGTAAAATATATTTCAGTTTTGATTGTTCCAGTTGAAAAGTTTATATATTTTTTTTTTTTGCTTATATGTTAGAATCATACAAATGGAGAGAAAGAAAACTTCCAATGTCTTCATTTATCATTTTAATTTTAATTTTAATATTATGAACACATATATTAATATAAATATTTGTTAGTGATTAAAATTGTAAGAAAATATAATATATCATATATTAAAATGTTACGGATTCTAATTTATTTTAAAATACACAATTGCATCACCTATCACATACATTTAAAGACAATTAAAATTTATTTTAAACCAGCTAATTTAAATTTTCATGAATCAGCTTGAGTTTATAAAATTGACAAAACATATAAAGAAATTGTCTTCTTATTATAAATATATCATTTGGCTTATAACTAAAATGTTATTTTATATATTTTGAATATTCATATAGATTTTTTTGGTGGGCAATATTGAAACAACTATAACATACTTTAATGGCCATTTAACGTCTTTAAATTTTACCTGTTATTAGACATTATTATATAAATATTGAATATTTACATTTATATATTTTTAGTGCACAACGATAATGATACTGAAATAACTATAACATAGCTTTTTTTTTTTAAGGATTAAATCCGGGTCTATTAAAGACACAGACCTAACTCCGGGTGGAGGTAAAACTCACGGATAAATCATCTCTTGGGCATTCAAATGAACCGAAAGCAATAGCCCATATCCGTGTGGTCAGCGGGATTCAAACCAAGGTTCACCATCTTGGATTTATTCCCTCGAGCGCCAATGGACTACCACCGTAACATAGTTTAACGGTCATTTACTTATCTTTACATATTTTACAGTTAATTAAGACGTTGCTGTATAGATTTTGAATATCTGTATAGTTTTTTTTTGGCGTGCAACTGTATCGAAACAACTATGAAATATATGTTTGTATCTAATGCAAAGTTTAATTCATGCATACTTCCAAAGAAAAATAAGTCATAGACACTGATATTCCCATTCATCATCAACTGGAATGCATAAGAGAAACACAAGTTCTACATATAATCTAATACATTTATTTTCTAATCACCCCTACTTCCCCAAGATAACAATTACATGTCATTAGACTTTTTATTGAATATATCAATGATCTTTAGCATATCATTTTGAATCTACTCACCCACACCATTCATTCCAACACCGAGAAACAAAGCATGTTAACGTTAAAATCCCAATACATACTAATCACCATGCCAGCCACAAGACTCCTCCTCTTCACAAATTCTTCGATCCAGGTTTCACTCGTAGCAAAATTATCTTCATGAATGTCCTTCCAGAATGAAAGAGTGTGGACTGTGTTTGTATCGAGATCATTCACCTTTACATCGAAATGACCAATAATACTCATATGTGCTAAATACATGACATCTGGTATGTGTCTCAGTATAGTAGCCTCGATATACAACATTGGAAGTTGGAGTTTGCCTCCGTACCATACTTCATGGGGCGATAGGGTTTTGGTGATATCCCAAGGATAAGGAGTTATGGGACGGATATCGATTTCTTGAGGAAGTAGTTGATCATTGTTGGCGTTTTCTTCTTGGTGTTTTGTTCGAAAGAAGGTGTAGAACATTGTTTTGATCATCTTTGAAGTAGCTACAAGAGAACTATAAGTTTTTGTTGTTTTTTGTGGTTTTGTGGTGATAAAGTTGGTTGGTAAAATAGGTAGTAAGATTGGTTTGATAAGGCTTAGGGTATCTAAGAGTGGTTATTAGAAGAAGCTGATGTGGTCTTTTAGAGTTGTGAGAGTCCAAATGCATATATTGATTTACATGATTTCTGGTTTGGTTATCTTAAACACTTGGTGGATAGTCTTGAATAAGATGGGCCTTGTGGGCTTTCGTTTATGGTTTTATTAGAGAAAGGAAACCCATAAGTATGCAACAAACCTTATGTTTCCAAAGAGATCATTAAAAAACAGTTGCAAAAACATTTTCTTAATGTTAAAAAAAAAAACATTTTCTTATATCTCTCACTCACGTACATTTCTCCTTCTTTACTCAAATCATTGTCAGACCTTAACAAGTCCCTTGGTTGGCCAACGGTTTGGTTCTTAATAACCGGACACCAATCCATTTGTGAGCCCCATGAACCAAGAGCCTTTTTAATTGATAACAACTCTATTATGATAACAATCCGAACGAAGAAAAGAAACAATCACGCCTTTATAGCGTCAGCTCTAGGTCTCCATAGCCCTAGCCTGTATTTGTGGCTATATTTTAGTATCAATTTTCTCTGCAAAACCAGAATTCAAAACATGTGATAGTGACTGGAAGTATGAACAAGCAAACATGTAAGCATTTTGTTTTGGGTGATAATAATGATACTCCCCACTAGCAAGCTAAACCCAAGTTCCAGGACTAGGATAGAACTATAGGTACATCTACATCAATCTCTTTGTGCTTGAAAAGTTCAAGAACTCAAACTTTTCTCTCCTCTTCTCCTTGATTTGTATAGTTACCACATGAAATTATGTAATGGAACAAACTCAAGGTTCTAACATATATATTATTAATCCCCTGAAATCTGGGACCCTAAGTGTCCTACTTTTCTACAACAACAATACAAAAGAATGCGATCGCAATCTGTGTAAACCATAAAGTAGAAGAGAGACGTGATAAAACTTACATGTTTAGCGTACGAGCCACAAGCAGTTTCAAAAGATCACCTATCGCGGTTTCAAGTTTTGGAATGTGAGTCTCAACTTCTCTTCCAATTCCACTCAAGAACTCAGGAACCTTCACTGCATATGTCAGAAAAGATCAATCAAAAACTTAAAGTTTCAGCCTTTTTAGCCAAATTGGATTAAAATATTCACTTAAAATCATAAACATTCAGCCTTTTTAGCCAAATTTGATACGAAATTCACATATGGTCTAACTGGTAACCATCACCTGAACATTGGGAACATATTAGGAAAAGAACGAACATGAATGAAATTATATGACTGAAGAAGACGGTAATTTCTTATCATATATAGTGAGGAACAAATTTATTTTATATTTTTCTAAAATAAAAAAAATGAGAAGTAACGAAAAGGAAAAACTATTTCTTATGAATGGTAAAATTTCTTTCGAATGTTAAAGAATGCATAGTTCATCTTCGTACCATTCATAACCTGAAAATCACAATGTATATGTTAGAGAAGAATTGCATACCCCATCAAGACCCATCAAATACAGAGCTCGACTCAATATCAACCAACAACTCGGCCTAGGACAATTCGGCCCAGCCAATTAGGCCAATGTCGAGTTGGAGGGTTTTACGAGGACAAGAGAAAGGGGATCCTGAAATCTTAATTTGCGGAACCTATGAAAATGGAAAAGTTATACATCTAATTTACTCAATAATGTCATATTGGCTTATAATGATTTTAGTTTACAACGATCATAAATAATTGAAAAAAAATTCCAGTAATAATCATAGCCACTTTAATAGTAAAATTTTGATTAAATATTATAAAAACTGTAATTAAAATATAATTAGAAAGAAACAACAATTAACTAGATATTTAATAGCTTGTATATATTTTAAAATTCTAACTTCAATTTATTTTTAAGGTAGAAAGCAGAAAATTAAAAAAATAGTCCATTCCACATTTAAAACCATGACTTAGAAAAATGTTTTTGCATATATATGTTTTGCAGAAGAAAAATGTTTAAAAGAAGAGAAAATAAGGTTAGAAGAAAAAACATAAAAATTAAAAAGAATTCTATTAAAAACTTTATCTATAAAATAATCACTTGAGATATATAGCAAAGAAAACAAATAAAAACGGAATGTGTCGCAAGTCGAGAGGAAAAAGAATGTCTCAAATCAATGTAAACATACAAAACATGAAAATCCAGCCCCATAATCTTACATATACAACTTGTTAAATTTATACCCAAATGTATGATATCAAGATATGATTTAACACATGTTTATATTAAGTAGAATCATCAATATACTTATTTTCATTGGTTTTATATGCTTAGAACCATCAATTGTATGAATACAACTATCATTTTCCTTACATCGAAGCAAATACATGAAAGAGTTCAATTCAAAAGTAAAAAATATGTTTAGTCAATCAAAGAAAACACAAACAAACATAATCTATAATCTATAATCTAGAAACTAAAGACATGAAAAGAGTTTCATGAGATGAAAGCAAAAGAAGAATCCATAAATAATCATCTCATCAGACTGATGAGATGGGTTGGAAACGCTCCTTCAAACCGATGAGTTTGGCTTTGGTGCACATCTTGTACATGAGACTTGACAGTTCCAACAAGGTTGGATCCAACGCGCTCAAGTGAGATGATGGATATCACTTTTATACGCTTCCACGATCCTTCTACCGAAACAAACCTATACTGTCTCGATTTACCAAAGAAAAGAAGGGTGTTGTCGACAACGCATGAACTGAGATGCATGTCAATTTTACAGATGTCATCTCTAGCAGTTCCCAAAAAGTGAAATCATAGTGGCTAATCAATTCATTAAAATTCTAAACCAAGAATTAACATTATTATAGACATATATACAATAAGAACAATAAATTTAACAAATTCAAAGTCCATAATCTATGTATGCACGCATAGATAAAAATCCTATTAATTATAATTATCCAGACAAAACACCGATAAAGAAGATTATTATTATTTATGAGGTTTCTATTCATATGTTGTTATAGAATAAAATGTGCTCTTATATAATAGTGATTTGCAAAATTGAACAAAACTAAATAAACATTAGAATACTTTTAAGGTGTATCTAAACTATACTAAAAGTAGAATACTAAGCCCTCTTAGCGTGTCTACGTATGCAAATTAATTGCAGCCAATCAAATTGTTTTAAGATGCCATATCAGCTTTGACACACCGTAACCTAAAGTTTTCCTCTTTCGTGGCCTTTCCAATTACTTCATCCAGCTTCGCCGTTCAGAGTTTCTGTTAAAACAAATGCATCCCTTCTCGACTTCCCTCTATCATTCATATAAAGAGGGATGCAGAGTGAAAGCAATCCATTCACATTCTTTGTCAAAAGCAGGCTTCATTCTTTTGCGTCTTTCTTCCTCAGATCCGTCTCAAGGTTTTCCCTGAATCGAGTGTGTAGAAGCAGCCATGGACGGTGGAGCCGAATGATCTCAGCAGCCTCACCTTATCCTAGCTCACAAGCTATTCCTACTCACTCATCCCGATGTTCAAGACATGGAAAAAGTCCTGCTCAAGTATGACGTCTTGGATTCCATCAAATCCGATGGTAAAGTATCTTCCTTTTTTCTAATCGATTCCCATAGGGTTTAACAATTTCTCGACATTTTTATTGGGTTTTCTGTTCATGATGTTGGGTTGGTGTTCTTTGTAGGTATGGCTGGAGAATGTTGTTCCGTATTTGTGTATTAGTGTCTGTTGGTTTATACTGATAGAGGGTGTAGCTGTAGCTTTATGAACAACAAGGTCTTGAATTGGATGACAGAGTTAGTTTGCAGTTTTAGAAAACGAGGCTTGGGTGGAGTTTGGTCTTTAATTAGATGTTACTATGTAGCTGATGATGTCTTCTTTTTTTCTTTTGTATTGGAGATAATCATGATCTAATGTTGTGCTATTTCTAAGGGTGGTATCATACAAAATAGTTTTTGGATAAAGCCTTTTGTGCCTTGGTATCGTGTTAAGAATGTGTCATGTCTTACGTGTACACTACAAGAAAACACATGCTTAACGACGAAAATTAACGAGGAAAAACAATCCTCGTAAATTTGCGTCGAGTTTACGACGAATTTACGTGAAAAACTAAAGTCATCGTTATTTCCTCGTAACGTAACGACAAAACTGTTTCGTCGTAAAGTGGATGTAATTTTACGAGTATTTTACGAGGAAAAACTTTTTCCTCGTAAATACGACGTAAATTTTGCGTGGTATTTACGAGGGAATAGTTTACGTGTATTTAGCGAGGA
>NC_027749.1:48691116-48699056 GCF_000695525.1 Brassica oleracea var. oleracea
ATTTACGAGGTATTATAGCGACGTCCTTACGTGGAATATTGACGTGGTCTTTACGACGAATCGTCCTACTTCGTCTTTACGACGAAATATATTACTCGCTATGTTACGACGAATTAGCGAGGAAATATGTGTTACGACAGACGTGTAACGAGCAAACGCGTTTCCTCGCTAATTCGTCGTAAAAGACTCGCTAATTCGTCGTAAAGCCTCTTTTACGACGAATTAGCGAGGAAAACCGCCCTCGTTAAGATTATGTTTTCTTGTAGTGGTATGCTGTGCTGATGTTCTCTTGTGTTGTGCTTTTCTTAAGGCTAATATTATACAAAATAATTTATTTGTAAAACCTTTTGTGCCTTTTTATGGTGTTACGAATCTCTCATAGATATGCGGTGTTGATGTTCTCTTACTTATTCCTTCCGTTCTCCTTTGTTTATGATTGCAGAGATGGTCTATGCAGGAAGATGGTTTGATCCGCTATGGACGCTTTCATGGAGAAGTTAACCAAGAAAACAGCGGGTTCCGTAACACTGAAGCTGTACAAAGGATCTGTGTCGGTGACAAGGCGTAAGAGTATTTGACCCCTTGGAACAAAACATTGTGAAAATACTAAATGCAGTATTTGACCCCTTGGCAAGGACATAGCCAGTGTAGTGCATGACTTAGTTGCAGCTGGATCATACTGCAGAAACAACCCGTATCCACTAATAACCCCGGTGATCATGCCCTTGGGGTCTCGCCTTTGTCCCTTCTTTCTCCGGGAGCTCAGAGGTTCCTATCTCTTATTGTGGTTATCTTTGTTCTATGTGAGAAAGTTCTAACTCTGTCAATGGTACAGCAGGATCATGAATGTGACAGATGGAGAGTCCGCCATAGTTCACATCTTCTAAATACATCGTAGCTTCTCTGGAAAAATCAAAGGCTCCCGTACAATTGCAAAGTTTGCCGAGAAGCATAGGCGAATTATGAATTCATTTGATAGGCAAAATCCAAGATTACTAGAGATGTCCCTTTCAACGAATCTAAGGCACCAAGGTTGAAGGATTTTGGAAACAAGAAAGGTGAAGGCCATTGCATATAAGTGTTTGCTGAGCTTATGTGCTGGAAGATTCATACAACCAGTTACGTATGCACTCCCCATAGGGTCTAAAAGGACGTCTGAATGTGCAGTTTCAAGTTGAAGAATGTTGCTGGTGGTCTTACAAAATAATGGTATAAGTTAGTTTCAACAATTATATTTGACATACGTACGGTCATTGTTTCAAATCAAAGATAATTTAAAATATGTTTCCATTTCTTGACCGAGAACTCAAAACTATATTTGATGAACTATGTAACTGTTTCTCGAATTATAAATTAATAAAGATTTTTCTGATATTGTATCTTCGTCGTATCTGAATAACATAAGATTGATAACCAACGTTGATGTGCGTACTGCTATTAGATTGCAGTATTGAATCATATTTGTGCTCTGGAATATCAAATTATTTAATTAAAGAAGAATATGCTCAAGCGCTAGCTAAAATAGCCTTTCCAAGATTTACATGCCAAATACGTATCCAGTTACACCATTTTAATATTTTGAAAATTGACTAATAAGCATTTGAACTATTAAATGAGTTTTTTCATCTATATAGTAGAACTCTTTCATTCTTTCTTCATGTTTCTTCTCATTTTAATTTTGTTTATTTTTATTATCATTTAGATATTTTATGAGATATTTATTAAGACCATTTTTGATGGTTTACTCATTTTTCATCAAAACAGAAATATTCTAGAAGCAAATATTAAAACTTTAATATTTTATATAACAGTATCTAATAACAAATCATATTAATTAATTTTGGTTATATTCACTCTTTATTCACTTCATTTTAGATGCATAGTGAAATTTTCATCAACCTAAAGAATTACAAATAAAATAAATTAGTGAATATTATACATGATTAAAAGAAAAATATAAAAATCAATTAGTTTAATTTTTCTAAAAAAAAATTCACTCATTTGTTAACACGTTCTTGAGTCTTAGGTTTTAATGAATTTTTGCATGTTTTGACGGGTTTTAAATAAATGATTTTAAGAAATCCCAAAACGAATTACATATCATCACCGAATTTAATTACCAGTTAGATCACAGATCCGAGCCAGGTTTAAAAACATGAGATATTTATAAAGAATAATTAAAATTATTTTGTACCATTTGAATTAACATGAAAAATTGTTTCAAATTTGTATAAACTTTTTTTCTCCACATTCAGTTAACTTTTCTGTTTACCAAATATCCTTTTTAATTTAATGTTTCATTACTTCCACGTCATTAGAGATGTCCCTCATGTGTGTAGATATTCCAAAGTTATATATAGTTTTCAAACTGTTTTGGGCCAATATTCAACAAAGATATCATTAATACTATTTATATGTAAGAAAATTTAAGGAAATTAAAATGTTTATTCGATATGATCCGCACATAATGCTCAAAATATGGATGTAGAGAATTTGGTTTTAGACATTTTTACGTGGTAGAACAGAAAACCATACATATTTAGATAGTAAAAAAAATTGTGAGTTTTACTCATTTTAATTTAATTTATTAATTTTATAAAGTTGTTGTAATATATTTATTATAAATGTAAAAAATATTTGTATAAACCCGGGCGTAGCCCGGGTAAAAACTCTAGTAATACTAAAAGTATTAAAAATTAAGGAATCTACTTTGCAAAAACTATCTTGGATAAAAAAAAAACAAATGCTAATGATCAAAAGTCATTATGACGCAAAAGCAAAACTTTTTCAGCGGCCTATATTAGAGTCCAATTACGGCCCATTAAACAGAACCGCCTTTTAAGACCGGAACTCAAGAACTAAACTCATATATGTGTTCAGTCGTTTCAGATTTTTCCCAATCTCCTCCGTCAGTTCGATTCCACTCCGACCTTACAAACATGTCGAAGGATCACCAAGCAATCGCCATCAACGATGCGGTTCACAAGATCCAGCTCTCTCTCCTCAACGGCATCACTTCACAAACCCACCTCTTCTCCGCAATGGCCCTGATGTCTCAGTCGGACTACGAAGACGTCGTCACGGAGCGAACCATCGCCAAGCTCTGCGGCTACCCTCTCTGCCGATCCCCCCTCCCTTCCGACGTTTCCAGGAGAGGGAAGTACCGCGTCTCCCTGAAGGAGCACAGGGTCTACGATGTTCGGGAGAGTCAAAAGTTCTGCTCGGGGGAGTGTCTTGTTAGCAGCAGAGCGTTTGGGAAGAGTCTGCAGGAGGTTCGTACCTCGGAGTTTGATATGGTGAAGCTTGGTGGGATTGTTGGTTTGTTTGGTGGTGGTGATGGGGATGTGGTGGAAGAGGAGGAGGGTTTGGGTTTGGGGTTGGGGAAGTTGACTATTTGTGAGAAGAGTGATGTGTTGAGAGGTGGAGAGGTGGATTTGGAGGAGTGGATGGGTCCTTCTAGTGCTGTTGAAGGTTATGTTCCTTTTGATCGAAGCAATGTCAAATCTAGAGATGGCAGTAAGGGTAAGTTTGATGATGAAACCATATGACTTCAATTTTTTTTTTAAAGAATAAATGTTCAAGTAATCGACTAGTACATTTTATATGAGATTATTGATTAGTCAGGCGCCTAGACCGATTTTTTAAGCTTCTAGACTGATTTCTTTTAATAATTGTTTCATTTTGGTATATACCAATTTTTAGAACATTGAGAATATTGTAACTGGACATGTTATCTGTTTGGTGTTTGTTTCTTATGTTTGTTACTAGTTTGGTTTACTGTCTCTATACTGATTATGGTATGAGATTTGATTGTTGACAGAGTCCAAGGCTAAGAATAAACAAAAGAGGCAGGAGGAACCGTCTTTTAACGAGATGGGTTTTACTAGCACGGTTATTGTTCCTGATGAGTGTAGTGTAAGCAGTTACAACTCCAAACAGGGTAAGTTAGATGATGAAACCATATCTGTTATAAATTCTCCATTATAAAGAAGAAAGGAGACAAAGGGTTTGAAGGAGGAATGGTTTATTGGTTCAGCACAAGATAGAGTGTTAAAATGGAATCATGGCTATAAGTTAGGAAAAGAAAGATAGAATTTTATTTCTGAATTCTATAGATAAGTTACACTTGATGTAAAGAAAAGAACTTTTGAATTAAATTTAACATTCAACTCAAAAAAAAAGAAAAAAGAAACTATATCTGTTTAGTTTGTTTTCCCATATTTCTAAGTAGTTTGGTGTCCGTCTCTCTGCTGCTTATAGTATGTGCTTGGTTTTGAACAGATTCCAAGGCTAAGAATAATCAAAAGAAACAGGAGGATCCGCCTTTTAACGAGATGGGTTTCACTAGTGAAGTTATCATTCCTGATGAGTGTAGTGTTTCAAAGGTTCCACCACAGACCAAACAAACTCCTCCTGTGGTGAAACCTGAGGATGGCCAAGGGAAAACCCCAAAAAAATCGAGTAAGCAGTAAGGAAGTGTTAAGATTAGCATTAAGTGTTTAAAATCTTGTGATGGTTACTAGGCCATTTCTTGCTGATGTGTGGCAATAGATACCGTTATATACCATGCTCTCTCTCTTTATCTATATGGTTTTGAAGTTCACTAGCGCATGTGCAGGGTTTCGTCGTGAAAAGGAAAAGGAAAAGATCGATTTCGCGAGCTTTGGGTTTGATGCAATGGGCTGTGCGAGCCCTGTCACTGCAAGTGATGGATACAGCGTTGAATACAGCGTGTCTAAGCAGCCACCATCTTCAACTGAAGACCCTCTTGGTGGCCAAATGAAAGATGGTCTAAAGCCTTTGGATGAGAAGAGTTCTCTATCTGCGTCTAAAGGGAAGGGGTTTAGGCCTCCACCACGGCGCAAACAAGCTTCTCTTGTAGGCGAATCAAGCAAAGGGAAAACAGTTGTAACAATCACGGAGAAGGACATTCAAAGTTCTCTGGCTGATGAGATGGGTGTAATGAGCGATGGATACAGTGTAGAATATAATGTGTCTAAGCATCCACCATCTTCAATGGAAGATTCTCTAAGTTCTCACCTAGAAGGTTCTCAGACGTTAGACAAGAAAAATGCTCTACTAGGATCATCATCTGGTTCTAATACAAAAGCCCTGGGAAAGAAAGTTATTTCTGATTCTTGTGAGGGGCTTAAAGCTCATAAGGATATGTGTTCATCAAGTGAAATCGTCACTAAGTCATGCCTTAAAGTCTCTGGCTCCAAGAAGCCTAGCCATTCAGTTACTTGGGCTGATCAGAGTGATGGCGTCCGTGGTGATCTTTGCGAGGTTAGAAGCAATGATATCGAGTCAGGTCTCAATACAGAGGATGTCTCACGCCTTGCATTAGCAGAAGCCTGTGCTAAGGCGTTGAGCCAGGCTGCTGAAGCTGTTTCTTCAGGAGATTTAGATGCAAGTGACGCCGGTAAGTCCCCATAGGAAGTGTTTATTATGTACAGACTTCAATAAGTTTCTGAACTTTTTCACTTTTGTTATGTTTTGTATATAGCTGCAAAAGCTGGAATCGTTTTGTTGCCAAGCACACATCAACTTGATGAAGAAGTTTCCGAGGAGGAAATGAGTGAAGAAGAGGAGGAGGAGGAAGCAACTCTTCTGAAGTGGCCAAACAAGCCAGGGACGCCGGATTCTGATTTGTTCGAACGTGATCAGTCTTGGTTCGATGAAACTCCAGAGGGCTTCAATCTAACTGTAAGTCTTTTGTAATTAACCATCAGGACTATACATGGGAACTAACGTTCACTGACCTTTCCTCAGTTATCACCTTTTGCAATGATGTGGGACTCACTGTTTGGCTGGGTGTCATCCTCTTCACTGGCGTATATATATGGGAAAGATGAGTCTGCTCATGAGGAGTTTTTGTCGGTTAACGGGAAGGAGTACCCCAGGAGGATTAGATTGGGAGAAGGGCTTTCATCGGAGATCAAGGAGACTATTGCTGGATGTCTTGCAAGAGCTGTGTCTACAGTTGCCACTGTTCTCAAGCTGCCAGTACCTATATCCGAGTTAGAAAAGGGACTAGTAAGTACTCTCCTCGAAGGAAACTTAATTAATATAACATGCTGTGATTTTGGGCCTGGGGATTACGGGCCCGGGCCCGAACCTCCTGATATTCAAAAAAAAAAGATGCTAGTTGTAACATAGCAATATCATCTCACAGTTATGCTGGGAAGTTGTATGATATATAGTTTCTTAGCAGTGTGGTGGTTGTGATTTGGTGTTGAGCAGGGAAGCTTGTTGGAGACATTGTCGTTGACTGGGGCGGTTCCGTCGTTTAGGGTTGAACAATGGCTAGTGGTTGTACTTCTGTTCCTGGACGCGTTGTCTGTGTGCCGGATCCCTCGGATTGCACCTTATATATTGAACAGAAGCAAGGTTAGTAGTTGCAGTTAACTTGAACATATAGACAATAATGTGAAGGCTATTGAGTTGATTGTGTTGGTGGAAAATTGAAAAACAGGTGTTGGAAGGAAGTGGAATTGGAAATGAAGAGTATGAGACAATGAAGGAGATTCTGTTACCGCTTGGCCGTGTTCCTCAGTTTGCTACACTATGCGGGGCTTAGACAAAACCCGGTTTAGAGTTTTACTTGGGGAATATAAAAACAACTTTGAAAAAAATGAAAAAATCATTTTAAAAGCTGGCTTATGTTATTTTTTTGACTGATGGATTGTTTAGTTGGAAGATAATGTGGTACAAAAAAAAATCAGAATCTACTTGGAACAAAATGTTTCGATATGGGTTTGATAAAAATGGGGTGAGAGATGATGTGTTACAAAAAGAAAAAATGACTATGATAGCAATAAAAAGTTTTTGTCACAAATATAGCTTTTAAGAATGAGAATGACCAAAATAACATTTAATGTTTTATCAAAAGAGATAAATATACGCTTATACCTCCATGGTAAATTAATTTACACATTAGGGTTTAGAATTAAGGGGTGGGGTTAGAATTTAGGATTTAGGGTTTAGGGTTCAGGGTTTAAGGTTTAGAGTTTAGGGTTTAGAGTTTAGGGATGGGGTTTAGGGTTTTGGGTTTTGGGTTTAGAGTTATGGTGTGGGGTTTAGGATTTAGAGTTTATGATTTAGGGTTTAGAATTTAGGGTTTAGAGTTGCGGAGTGGAATTTTGGGATAAGATTTCAAATTTTGAAAAATAAAAAAAATTAAATTTTTTCAAAAGATAAAATGCTATTTTGGTCATTTTAGTTTTTCAGGGCTATTTTGTGACATAAATTTAGATTGATGTTATTTTGGAGATGTGTCCTTATAAAAATGAAAAGCTTTTTAAGTCGTGATTAGTGAGTTAAAATAGCTGAATTGAAATGTGAAAATTGATTGACTCGGACCTTGCTGTTTTTAGTCTAAGATGGTGTTGATTCTTGACGATGTTAGGACTCCTGTTTTTTCCATGTGAGAAGGAAAATAATGATATTGACCAACGCAAATATTACTTATTTCGTGTTTTGTTTGTTGAACTCAATACATGCCACTATTCAAAATCCGTTTTTTGTTTGTTTGTACATGAATGTCCTTGGAACTAACTAAAAAGAAACATAAAAGACAAATTGTCCAATCATATAAGAAACTAGGCCTGAGACTTATTATCTGACATCCGGATTCGATCCGAGATCCGCTCCGAAAATAGGATATCCGGGGTGTCCGGATCCGAATCCGGATAGTAAAATCTTGGATCCGTGCAAACCGAATACGGATCCAGATATCTTAATTTTTAGGTCCGGATATCCGGATCCGGATCCGTATTTTTAAAATACATTAAATTTTTAAATTTTATTAATATTTATATTTGATATATTAATATTTATACATGAATTAATCTTGTAATATTATATTTTAGTTTTTACAATATTATAAACATATATAAATATATTTATAAATATTTAATTTATGTATTATATTAAAAAAA
>NC_027749.1:48699961-48723359 GCF_000695525.1 Brassica oleracea var. oleracea
GGATCCAGATATCTTAATTTTTAGGTCCGGATATCCGGATCCGGATCCGTATTTTTAAAATACATTAAATTTTTAAATTTTATTAATATTTATATTTGATATATTAATATTTATACATGAATTAATCTTGTAATATTATATTTTAGTTTTTACAATATTATAAACATATATAAATATATTTATAAATATTTAATTTATGTATTATATTAAAAAAATTATTTTTAATTATTTTGACGGATCCGGATCCGGATCCGTATATCCGCGGATAATAGAATATCGAGACGGATATCCGAAACCCGGATATCCGGAAACCACAAATCCGGATCCGGATATTAAATCCACGGATCCGACGAATCCGGATCCGGATACCCTAAATTTTCCAGATATCCGGATCCGTCCCCGAGTTATAAGAAACACATATAATTATGATTATTTATTAATTCGTTTCCAAATACTTAGCTAAAGAAAAACTAACAATTAGAGCAGGTATGGTTAGCTTAACTGAAAAAACAAAGAGCAAGATTAAAATAATTTTCGTTTCAAATATAACTTCCAAACTATTATTTTCTCCGCTTTTATTAGATGTAATTTTAGAACTCTGTACGTAAATTAAGAATTTTATATATTTTTTTCCGTTTCAGTTTAAATATCGTTATAAAGTAAAATTTTAGTTTTAAAATAAGTGTATTTTGTAATTTCGATGCAAAATTTATTGATTTTATATTTCAATATATCTTTTTGTTGATTGAAATGTGGTTAGGTATATTGGTAATGATGTTTTTATTTAATAAGTATATATAATTAATTTTTTAAAATATTTATGTACAAGTCTAAAACAACAATTAAATAAAACGAAAATAATATATTTTTAAAACAGAAACATCACTTTTGTATGCTGAATACGAATGATCATATAACATTAAAAAATAATAAGTATTATTCTAAAAATAAGAACGTCATTTAATTTAAGACAAATAAAATCCTTTAAAATGTCATATATTTGGAATGCCTGGAGTACAATAATCCTGAATATGAAAAAAATATATGGACCTTTATCAAAAATCTCTTAGCCAAAAGAAAAATCAATCAAGATTAATCCATTCAAATCCCAAAAGAATGAACCAACATTTTCTCTATATATATTCCCTATGAAATTCGATAACGATAACTATTGGTGGTGGATTAACTTATACTTTAATTATAGCTTAAAATATCCAGTTTACTGGCTAAAATATTACTATATAAGATTTGGATATTTGTATGAAAAAGTCTTCAAGATATTCATTAACTAAGAATTGTTATTATATATGTTTGAATATATTCCTCAAAGAACGAAAACGAAAGAAGAAGCTCTTTGTCATATGCAAACATATTTTCAGTGTGTGTGCTTCGAGAGGTTTCTTTTCATTTGCCTTTTGACTACATCTTCTTCTATCTTCCTTGATTTTACATTAATATTATTGGACAATCTCCACTAAACCATAGCTGAGAATTCTTATTTATAGAATTATATGAACTTACTGTAGTTTATTATATGATTTAATGTAGTTATTGTAATACTTTAGTTATGTTGTTATAGTATTTGACCTAACGTGTTTACCCTTTTTTTTTTGACAAAACGTGTTTATCAATTTGTTCAACAGAGATATTTAGTATTGAAGTATAGGCATATGTTACTAGAGTCTATTTATATTAAAATATGCAACATGTTACAATTTCAAGAAAACGTATATTTAAGCTTAAAATTTGTATGTGATTAAGGGCTGAAGACAAAATTGAACAGTTTTTAAAAAGCCAAAAGAAAATCATGACACTAAAAATACCTTTCTTATTTACTTTGACTGATTTTAGGCAGATGAATCTAACTGTTAGAGTTTGGCACTTCGTTGAAATTTGAGAGAGAGATATCTAGAAGCATAAGTAAGATAAGGAAGCAAGAACCAGCAAAGAAACACTACTACTATGTCTGGACATCTATTACAATAATTCTATCTTTACATGTAGCGAAACATAAAATAATACACACTTTTTGTTTGATTCTATCACTCGAATAAAAATTGTTTGAAGAAAGATCAAAAAGAAAGACTTAAAGAGACAGAGAACTTAATAACAATAAAATAAACTAGAGCAAAGACTCTTAGCTATAAAGTGAATTCAGACCCCTTGAGATTAAGCTTGTTTGATGAAATCTCAACAACCGTCTGATTGTAATACCAGTTTCCACGTTTCTTCGCATTCTTCCTTATCCCTCCCTTTCAGATTCTCGCATAATATCTCCATCACTATGATTTTCTCATGATCAACACTTTTATGTTAGTGTAGAAAATAATTAAACGAAAACAGTTCATTGTGCCAACGATGCGTTGAGTTATGGTTTAGTTCAAAGAATTGGATCTGTTGTGTCCCTATTTTGATTTCCCTGAAAGAAACGCTTGATTCATGTTATCAATGTTATCAAGTATTAGTAATAGCTGGTCCCAGCCTAGAAAAAAATAGGGTTCGACCAAACTCTTATGGATTAATAACGATGAAACAACAAATTAGCAAAAAAACGTTAGACCATAATGCCTCAATATTTTATTGATTAATTAGACAAAAAAATTACACGAACATAACTTATTATCATGTAGCTAATACTGAATAAGAAACTGCATGCAATACTCCACAAAGTGTATGGGTTTTATATTGTTTTGAATACTACTATCAGGTTTGAGTTAGAATACACGACAAATAATTCCACAAAGGAATAGGTCCAAATAATTGCAAGCGACACATAAAAGAACGTTGGTCCTACAATGTAGTAGCTGAACAAAACTTTATTTTTTCTTTGATAATTTCTAAACACAACCAACCAACCAAGATTCTAACCAAACCGGACCGTAAAGAACTCCCACAAAAAGCTGTTTTGCTCAGTTACCCTATAAATACATCCCCAAACAAAACCCATCTCTCCACATAAATACAAACACATCAACCTTAAACAAATTTACAGTTTTTTTTCTTGAATCTTAGTGTGTTCTTTTTCTAACTAATGGGAGGCAACAGCAGAAAGAAGTTCTCTCTCTTCAGCTTCTTTAAGTCACGAAGGTCGTCTCATATGATTGAAGCAGACGCATGGGACGACGGCGTATACACAAGAAAGGCATGGGCCAGCGACGAGGACAAGCGATATTGGGTGGCTGAGCCAGGTATTGACCGTAAGGCTTCTGCCTTTATCGCCAAGTTCCATGCCTCTCGCGTTTCAGAGTCCGAGTGCCAAACTCTCCCTCCTTGCCACTCATCATAACTAGCCATCATCACAATCATCATCATGATGCTGCTAAATGAAAGAATGCTAATAGCTAGCTTATTTAGTGTGGTTCTATGTATATTCTCTTTTATTTGATATTCATGATGATGTCCTTACGATGATTTGTTTATAAAACGGGTTATATGCAGTTTAAGTTAATTCTATCTAACATAAGTTAATTCTATCTAACATTAATTACTATTATAATCAGACTTGACAAGTCTATAATTCGCTACGTTCAAGTGTTGAACACTATATATGATCCATAGAAATATTTCAAATATACTCACTCTAACAAAAAAAATCTTATATAAATATATATATGCCAAGAACATCATGCCAGACGTTCGGAGTACTAAGATAAATACAATGATATGGTTCTAGACTTGAGTCTAGCTAGTGAATATTAAGATCTTACACTATAGCTAGTATCGATCTCTAGGCAGCTAGTACTTGCACTAACACCTTCGCAATAAAATATACTATTCTGTTTGTTAAAAAATTTAGCTACTATATGTATAAGTAACCATCGTAAAATACCAACAACCAAAATCCCTATAATCTAGTATTATCTGAAAACGACTGTAATATTCGTACTCAGTATGTAAGATTTTGTTTTTGTATTACTTTGATATATTTTTACAATTAGTATCCAAGTAGCAATTAGAAATGACATGTATTTATTGAGACTAATTAAATAAGAACAAAGATTTAGAGCCAGCTGTGTAGAATATATAACAAGATGTGGAGGATATTATTTTCCCACATATATTGTAGTTTGTATACAAAGGTAATTTCTAAGAGTACATGTATTCCTTGCTTTTCACTCTTCCTCTCACCTTCTTTTGTTTTAACATCTACATTGGTGAAAATCTACATTAATTTCTCAACAATAATATTTTATTTATTTAGTTTTAGTGAATTAAACTGTTGTAAAAAAACATGTACATGTGTAGTTTGAATTTCAGAAAAAAATTAGTAAAGACCATTTCTCATCTTTTTTTATTTATAATTTTTAGTAAGAAAGTTCATCAGAGATTTTCATGAAAAAATGACCTTAGCTTTTTTGTTTTCTTGATTTGGATAATCACTTAGTATCCTGTTTAACTCTTTTGTTATTCACTCAAAGGCGTTTGCCATTGCAGCATAGATCATGAAATGGATATATAAATCTCTACGATATATATGAACACTATCTTTTACCATATATGTAGGAATAATGCATATAAACCTTATGATTTCAGATTTTCATCAAACCATTCCTTAAAAAAAAAGAATTCATCAAACCAATTCCCTATAATCACAAGAGAAACGCAAATCTGTTAAATTTTAAAAGTAGTTTAATGGTCCTGGTACGTATCTTCAGCTTTTCTTAAAGGTGAAGTGAATAAGTACTGGCCACAAGTTTATGTTTACTAAAAAAGTAACATTGGAATAGAAAAAGCCATCTGAGTTTTAGCTGCAGTATCTTTGCAGTTGAATGATTCGGCAGTAGCCAAATATCTCTTCTCTCTATCTGAATTGGCCAAAATGGTTTCCTATATACTCCGTTTACATCTGTCAAGTATACCAACCCGGTCTGTCACTATTTGGTTCAACGGTATTTTTCCCGGTTGAACATATAAAGAATTTCGGGAAGAATATTGATAGGCCCAAACCAGGGCCAACCATTCGCATTGAAAATTCGGTATTTCCTAAACCGAAACATACCAAAGTTTACTTATAATCGAACTACGGATGGTGTCAAAAAAAAAAAAAAATCGAACTACGGATTCTAGCCGTAATATAAAGTTTATAAACACAACAAATTCAGGAGCATGAACAATAAAATTGATCTTATAATCATAAAGAGAACAATGCATGATTCTCCTAATCAAAATAAGTAAAGCCAAGTTTTACTCGATTTGTTGATTACATCAACAACGCACAATGCATGATGATCGAAAGCCACACATAAACTGACAAGAATATTTCTTAGTAATTACAGTCAAAATGTCAAATCTATAACTTATTCACTTTTAATGGGTTGGATTCTTATTAGCTTGCAAGTCCCAACAAATGAAAGATATATAATTATATATCAAGAAAATTTAATTGACAAGTCTTTGAAAATAATAATATCAAAATATTCTTAATTTTCTTTGAAATATATTAAAATATCTCACTAAAAATTGAAAAGGTAATCTTTCTATAAAAATCCACAATTATTTATAGTTTTCGGAACACACTAATGCAAAATGAAAACACTTTCGAAATAAAAGTTTTTTTTAACATGGATTATTTGGACCTATGCCGAACTAATCTTCCAAATGAGACAATATCGATGAGTAGCCTAACCCTGAGTTTTCTAATAAGATCTTAAATATGGTCTTATATTCGTCTGGCCAAGCAGGAGACAACTTCATTTTTTGTCAGGATTCGAACCATGACCGACAGGTTCATACCTTGTCCCAAGTTCTTCTCTTACCACCAGACTATCACTGTTTAGTTATGCATTTGAAAATGTTATGCATTTAAAATGTTCGAAATTCATTATATAGGGAGTTTGTATCTAAATTATAAAAGTTTATGGTTATAATTAAAAGATAAAAATAAATAAAACTCAAAATCATATGTGTTTTTTTCTATTTTCGTACTTTCCAAATTATGATCCATCACACGTAAACTGAAGTTCAAGTTGTTCATGGAAAGTGGAAATTAACCATATATACTGTTACTAAGTGATCGTACTTGGTTAATATGGGTAAGATCCTAACTTGAAGATCAAAAGATCAAGTGGACAATAAAGAGATTCATGTTTTTGCATCTAGCTATGGATGGTTTAGATTTGTTTAAGATTAATTTGAAAGAACCAACGATTCACTTTTAAATAGTGATATTGGCAATGTCTAGATGATTTTTTGTCTGATGCATTGAGAAAGTGTCCATGCATGTCTAGAGACTACTATAAGATGCGTACCTTTACTAATTATGTAGTTTTTGACCCGAAACAAATATTTTTGAGCTGGGTCTAATTCAAAATGTCAAATTGTTACTAAAGTGGATCATCAGTGGAACTAACCTTTTAACATTGCCCAAAATTTCGTGATCAATTATTATGCTAAAAAATTATATAACTTCATCTAGCGAAGACCATGTATAGTTGATCATACTCCATAGTCAATTCACTGATGAAAGTCAACTTTAGGGATGGGTTACGTATTTGGTAAATTAAATCTTTTCGTATATGAAATTGATCTTTTTGGTGTATACAAATATATGAAATTGAACTTAACGTAAACAACTTAACTAAATTTTTAAATAAATCATTTTTATAAAATATAGGTACACTAGTAAATATTCATCATGTTGTTTTGTTGGTAAAATATATTCATTTGGCAAAACGTATAATTTATCATACATTTTTACGTGTCCCAGTCAATAACAAACTCGAATAGTAATGTAATTTCTCGATCAATGCTAGTAACCATCCGTTCAAAACACGACACATTTTTGAAAATCCAAGACACGTGATCATCCAAGAATAGTAGTGATATCTCTTACTTAAAGATTTGATCTATAGATTCTTTAATAGGATTTATATATGCTTAGACCTAGAAGAAACAAAAGACAAAGCCTAGAGTGTAAGTAGGCTATAAATTGTATACCAAACTTGTTCTAAAATCGGAATAAACAGGTTCATTATTTGCAGATCAAGTCAAGCCCATCAATTTGGTTTTGAAACATTTTCTGTCAAAATGGACAAGACATCACTCCCTTCGTGTCTTTCGTATTAGAACCAACCAACTAAAATCTCTTCTTCTTTTTTCTACTATCGTTTTTATTTCATTTTCAGCTTTTTGTCTGCTATTTGATTTCTTTCCTTGGAGTATCTATTTACATAGTTGCCGAATCATAGGGAATTAATAATTAGATGAATAAAGAGGATCGGAATAAAAAAGTTCTACCGCACACTGTAAAAGCAAAAAGAAGACTGATTGTTGCTGAAATATAGCATTCACGTGGTAACCACTTTCTATCAAATCGAAAAGTGTAAATATATATATCAACTAACATGATGTTTCTTTGGACTTTGCTAAGGACTACCAGATTTTTAGTAATACAAATGTAACCAAAAGAAAAAAGAGGACGACTTGAGAACTTTGATTTCAGTAAAAAAAATCTGCAGAACAATGCAATAATACTAGCTTTTTTTATTGGAAATTTTCCTTATTTTTATTTGATTTAAAACGTATTATTCCAAAATTTCGTATAAGACAAAAATGTGGTCTATTTTATTAATTATTTTTTTGAATTTTTTATTAATTTTTCCTTATATTTATTTGATTTAACACATATTATTTTGAAGTTTCTTAGGCTGTAAATAGTTTCAACTTTCAAGTATATATACTTGGTTAAGTAGTAATAAGTTAATCAACTAGACAAATCAAGACATATAGCCAGCCTATAAATTGGATTGTTTTATTATTGTGTTGTTTCACCACTGGAATTTAAATTCACATAATTAATGTTCTTGCCAAAGAACTAGAAAAAATGAAATGTCATTCAAGATAAAATACATTACTTACATGTAACTAAAACACAAAATGTTTAAATATATTTATTTGATTAAGACATATTATTCAAAAGTTTCGTATAAGACAAAGATCTGGTCTATTTTATTTATTTATTTAGTTTTTTCCTTAGTTCTTCCTTATATTCATTTGATTTAACACATATTATTTCGAAGTTTCTTAGGCTGTAAATATTTTCAACTTTCAAGTATATACATACTTTGTTAAGGAATAATAAGAAGTTGATCAACTAGACAAATCAAGACATATATCATATTAATTAGATTGTGCATTGTGTTGTTTCACCATTGGAAACTAAATTCACATCATTCATGTTCTTGCGAAAATGAAATGTCATTAAAGATGAATTACATTACATGTCAAAGCAATGAATACATGTAACTAAAAGACAAAATGCTTAAATATATTTATTTGATTTAAGACGTAATATTCCAAAGTTTCGTATTAGACAAAAAATATGGTCTATATTTATTCAAGGACAATTCTCTCAAATAACCCTTTTAAGTTTTGTTTTGAAAATTTTTATATTTATTTTTATATTTTTTAAAATTTGATATCCTATCCCTAAAACTTCATCTCTTAACTCTAAACTCTAAGTCTAGATTAGTTAACCATAGGGTAAAAATATATTTTTACCTTTTAATAAAACTTATTTTGGTCGTTTTCTTCCTTGAATGCTATTTTTGTGACAAAAAATTAAAAAGAACTAAACTAGGGAATTTCTCTTTATTTAATTTAACACATATTATTTCGATGTTTTTTAGGCGGTAAATAGTTTGAACTTTCAAGTATATATGTACTTGGTTAAGGAGTAATAAGAAGTTAATCAACTAGACACCTCAAGACATATAGCCTATTAACTGGATTGTGTTAGTATTTTGTTGTTTCACCATTGGAATTTAAATTCACATAATTTAGGTTCTTGCCAAAGAACTAGAACTTGAGAAAATGAATTGTCATTAAAGATAAAATGCATTACACGTAAAAGCAATGAATATTGAATACATGTAACTAAAACAAAAAGATGCTTAAATATATTTTTATTGATAGTTTGACGAAACAGAAACATGATCAGAGACCTCTTAAGGATGTTCACCAATGCTCACCACTGTTGCTGATTCAGATCCAAGCCCCTAACGTTCTGATTCATATTACTTTGAATCTGCTGTTGACGAATCATATCGCAAAATGCGGTTGAAGAAGAACCCAACTCAACTATAGGCATGGCAACAGATGTTGTAGCAGCAGCATGAACAGATGAAGAAGACGCTCCGTCGTTCTTACTAAGAATCTCAATCCTACGATTAAGATTTCTTAGGTACTGCTCAATGACATTACCACAACCACGAAGATCACTTTTCTCAATACGAGGTGGTGAAGTCTTGCCACTAAGACAATCAAACATTACCTCTTTCATCTCCAACTCTTTGTTTTCTTTGGTCAGCTTCTTACATGTCTCAGTTGCTTTGGAGATACTCTGTTTAAGATAAGACTCTTGGTTTAGCATCTTCTTGGTCCTGTCCATCACCGGCAACCTCTGCCACTGGGACAGAACATTGTCCATATCTTCTCTCGATGGCCACACCTCCGGGGTCAAGTCGTACGGACTGTCGATGATTACACCGACTGGGACGCCACAGAGAGTTGCTAACTCGTTGGCTTTCTTCAAGATACCTCTCTTTCTTTTCTTGTATGTTGCTTTCCTTGAGGACTCATTTTCAATGAAAGCCATCTTCACCTTTTGTCTTGTCATGGTTAACTCTTTGTTTTTTTTTCTTGTGTGTATATTATAATTTGATAATAATGGAGTATCGTTTATATATACATATCAATGTCTGAATTATTTTAAATGGATGTATATTATCTAAATCTAAACATATTCATCTATATATGAATATCATACCATTTCAGGGATATTAGATCTGAATGCAATTTTTTTTGGAGGAAGTAAATTTAGCATTCAGTTTTGGAGTATAGTTACATTTTCATAGCCAAACTTTCTTGATAAGAACTGATACTTGTATTAACAAGTGTCTGGTTCTAAATTATGAGTGGTAAGTGCATGCAGTTAAAATTATTTTGCATAATTTTGGAGAAATATGATTTAAATGGAACATAAATATGCATAAATATAGCAGAAATAAAAATCATTAGATATTATCAATTATAAACAGTAAGAAAATCGAATATTCTTTTTAATTTGATATTAGAAGTTTATAAAATTTCAAGTTAAAATAAAATAAAAATGAGTAAAAACAATGAAAATAACTCTATTATTGAAATGTATAATTTTTCTTTTATCATCGGAATTTTGAAAGACATCCGATCGATCTCCTCTGGTTTTGCAACAATTTCTTTCTATCATGGTTCTAGATCGGACAATTTATTTGCTGATGATTTAGCAAAATGGCTCTTCAAGCTCATTTCTTTTTGTAACGGACATCATGATTTTGACCATCGTTTTGGGCTCATTTCTTCTTCTTAGTTTCTAGTGAAATATTCAGTGACAAAAAAAAATTAAAATATGCCGAAGTTGTTGTTTATGAAAAGAAAAATAATTTTCCTTTTTTTAAATTTATGTTTTTGATTTTATAATTTAATGATACTTACACATTAGTCTCTAGCAAAATAAAACTTGTTGGACTACAAATAAAGTCAAAAAATTAATTAAAAATATTTCAAACAAAACATTTAACGATTAAAATATATATATATATATATGTCTAAATAATAATAAATAAATATATACATATATATATATATATATAATATAATTATATTTTAAAAAAACTGAATCAAAATAAGGCAATTTAAAAATAATCTATGAATTTAATGGGAAAATATATAGATAATAATTAATTCAAAAATAAGAAGATATTTTGATATCTAATAGCTGTAAATATGTTAGGTATAGAAATCTAGAAAAACATGGTAGATAATCTTGAAAAAAAACTTAAAGAGTAATTGCACCCCATGACCATAAAACAAAATAATATTAGGCGAACGGATACGACACTGTTACACTTTCATAATCTCATCCTTGCCCTTACACTAGTTCTGAGGCAGTCTGACACACTGAGCTTCTGCAGATATACATGCTATGAGTTGTAATTATTACTCTACTGAACCCTACTTCACGCCACCACTTGACATCTAAAACTAAACATATATTGAATTTTGAAATTATTCTATCTCAACTGTTATCTCTCTCCCTGGTTAAATTTATTTTCTTATTTCTTCAAGATCTTTGAACAAAAAAAATCTTCTTCAAGATCTATTCGTATTATCCTCTACAAATCCAGTTTTAGATTCAACTCCCCAAACTACATTCATCTCCCTATCATCAGATCCGCCATGTTTCGTTTCTAAAAAGAAGAAACCATAGACTCCGTCAAGTCCCATCTCGATAATTGCCACCTCCTCACCGCCATCAAATACACAGCCTCACCATCAAGCAGCTCCAAGACCTTTAAACCCGATCCAGTTCTGTCCATTCACAGGCACTAGATTACCTTTTGTCTGTATCCTCTCTTTCTCTCTGATATGGGCAACAAAAACGCGAGAGACTCTCGAAGCCAACCACAACCCATCTCCGCTCGAAGACAGCGAATGTGCTGAGATTAACTCTAGTCAACAACCCATGTCTTTCTTCCTCCGCACCTCCTCCTGAGATCATGGGTCTATCTCTTCCTCAGACTCTTGTGCTACTCAATCTCCTCTCATGTTTTTTTCTCAGGTTCTCTCTCCCAGATTCACTTATCTTAAAGACATATCTGAAAAAGATTTACAGTTTGTATCTATCTTTATTGTAGGTGTGCTCTTTTCCAATTTATGATGGGCATGGTGGTTGTTTAGCTGCAGAGTTTGCTAAGAAGCATCTTCACCTTAACGTTTTTCAGCTAGGTTACCGCGTGAGTTGGTATGTTTTACTTTGTTTAGATTAATAATGTTTTTCTTTTTTTTTGCAAACTAAGGCTGTTTTCAACATGATTGAGTTGTTCTTGTGAATTCATACATTTGCTAAATTCTGAACCTTTTGTGGTTTTGTTTGACCAGTAGAATTTCTATATGATTGGGAAAGATAAAATGATCGAACCTTTTGAAGGGCTCTCAAGCTAGATATGACTCAGACTCATCAAACAAAGCTCAACTTTTTTTACCAAGATTGAACAGCTTACACAGATGCCTCGGAAATTAGAGAAGGACATACAAGGGAAAAACATGAAAATTGTGGTTTGGTGATTGTGTATGACAATTGTAACCGCTTAGCATATTTAATATCATATCCTAATAACTAAGTGGATGTGTAGTTGTTATCCAATTATCATTGAGTTTATACTTGCATTTCCCAAATATCGAGATTTTTATTGTTAATATCCGGTTTTAATCCTTCTGAAATTACTTATATAACCTGACAACTATTTATAATAGATACCGGTTTTGGAAAACTTTATCCAGAATATAAACGTTAATCAAAACCCAGATTTCAGAAACTAAAACCGGATACAAAGTGTATACATGTTATGTATATGTAATATCCGGTTATAATACACATTATCCAAAGGTGTATGCATGTTATGTATATTAAAATGTGTATGTGAGAGTTTGCAATATACATAAAACAAACTGTAATTAGGTGAGTGGATACGATACTGTTGAAAGCTCAATATCCCGAGACTAATCCTACAGCTAGGTCTGCAGGTAGACCTGACACTTGCGTATATATTTCCATTTATTGTGTATCCGAAATACTATAAAAATACCGGGTTTACTTGTAGGTATCTGAATTCAAATCTCGACTAATAACTTGACTTGGTGCAATAATGTATTATCCGGTTCATTCCTATTAACTTTACAAATATGGAAAACTATTTTCTGGCTATCTATTCTATTAAAATAGAAACATCACCCATTGATAAAGGCCGTCCAACCAATTTATATCTATAAATACTTTTGTCTTAGTGGACTACCAAAAATAAAGGCAACAAGTATAATCCCAACTCCCTTTTAATAACCGTTTGATATTATCAACGAATCATTTTTTTGTGATCTTCCCACATGAATTTTTAATCATCTGTGTTTTTTTACCTTCAACCATACATTACACGTGTCCACTATTATGTTCACCATTGTGTTTTTGGTAATGGGGTTCAAGTAGATTTAATAAAAATAAATATTCATATAAAATCATTTACTTTAACCCGTTTCAAATAGATTATTCGATTAAAAATATTTATTAAATGTGATTTTATTTAAAGTTAGTAAATACCAATTAACCAAATGTATACATATATTTAACAGAATATGTTAAAAATATTTTGGTGCATGTTAGTTTTGATATTGGTTTTCAGATATAATACTTTAAAAACGTTCGAGTATATACGCAAGGTCTAATAGAGTATGAAACTTTGATTTTCAGGTCGATTCCGAGTCAGAGTTTTTGAGTACGAATATTCTTGACTAATTATATTAAGAAATTACTAAGAAAATATAACATGTTGCAAATTTTAGGAATAAAGTCTAAAAATAATTTCTGAAATACATATAGCACAAGTGTATAGTTATGCAACTTGACATATTTGACATAGTTATCAAAATTATTTTAAATTAAATTAATATTAAACTCAAATATAATTACAAAAAATAACAAAAATATAAAAAAATAAATTTCTCAAAAAAACCAAAACAAAAATATACCAAGGGCGGGTCAGAATCTAGTTACCATTATAATCAGGATTATCGCTTTACTAATATAACCGCTATAATCCCGATTACCGCTTTAAAAACATAGAGAACTATTTTCTGGATTTTATTGTTATAATCCGGATTATTGCTGAATTATCCGTTTTTATATTTTTAAATTATCTGGTTTATTTTTCAGAGAATAAAAAAAATCCAGTTTATTGTTTCGAATGATCCGGTTAGTACTCCGCCAAAAAAATCGTAAATGTACACGTAGTTACATATCTGGATTCATATAAAAATACCTTGTTAACAATACTTTGATCCGTACATTCGCTGAGAGTCCCAGTAATTTAAAAACCATTTCTTTCATTTTGAACTGTCTCAATATTTTGTTATTAACTTCCTAGGGAGTTACTAACATTAACAATATGCACGGGCTTAGATGGTAGGTGACTCTCTCCATTTTCAAGAAACCAGGCTTTGAGCTATGCCATGAGCCTTTTAGTTTATTTTTCATTTTTCTTTTAATAGATGGTAAAATGGTAATTTCAGTACCATCTTCTTCTCTTGCAACCTGCAATTTTTATGGGTCAAAAATGGCTCTCTCTTTTTTTTCCAGATCTTTCACGTTTTTCATCATGTTTCTTTTCATTTTGATTTAGACTTTATAGATATAAAGTATATTTGAGATAATTTGGATTTTAGTTTCATTAAACGAGTTGCATTGAGTCCCTTATAACTCGCCGCCTTTCACTGTAAAACGGACAACACATAACATCCATTGATTTGCTCCATCCTGCCACAACCAAGCTCTGATAGTCGCACAGACAAGCTCCGATAGTCACACGGCCGAGCTCCACTGATTCGCTGCAATACTCCTCCGATTTGCTCCGTCTTGCCATGGCCAAGCTCCGCTCCGATAATCACACGCACCAATTTAAATTTAAAGAGAAAAAGATAAAAATATCACTAAATCAAGTTTTTGTTCCCAGACTAGCACTAAAGCTCAAAAGTCACAAAAATAGCACTTAATGTTTTATCAAAAATCACAAACTTATGGTTTACAGTTAAAGGGTGAAGTTTAGAATTTAGGGTTTAGGGTTTAGAGTTTAGGATTTAGAGTTTGGTTTAGGGTTTAGGGTTTAGAGTTTAGGGTTTAGAGTTTAGGGTTTAGGGTTTAGGGTTTAGGGTTTAGGGTTTAGAAATGAAGTTTTGGGGATAAGATTTCAAATTTTGAAAAATAAAAAAATTAAAATTTTCAAAAGATAAACTTAGAAATGTGCTATTTTGGTCATTTTAGTTTTTGAGTGCTATTTTTATGATATAAACTTAGAAATGTCTTATTTTGGAGATTTGCCCCAATTTAAATCCAATATATTTCAACTTCAAAGCATTAACTGATTTTTCTCAATAAGATAATTAAAATAATAATAAAAACAATTTGGATCAATTTCTTGACTTAAACTTTTAATTAAAAAAAAACTTATTTGTTATTGTTAAAGAGCCGCTTATAGTTCAATTTCAAATAAAGCCGAATTTTAAATAAAGCCCCATAACTTGAATCATTGATTTCCATTCCCAATCTCGCCGCTTCTTCTCTGTCGCAGTTCGCTTCTCCATCATCGCCGGTGAGTTTCTGAATTTTCTGATTGCTTTATTCCTTTCTGTTGATTACATTCTCCGGATTAAGAAAGACGATCTGTTTCATGCTCGAGTACGAAAGCATCAAAACATGATGATATGATTTGTATGAATGTATTTCGTCTAAGCTTCCAGACGATCAAGCCTTAACAGCTTTAGATTTAGAGTTTAATACTGCGTTATGTAAAAAGGATATTACTTTCTTGGGTTTCTTCTTAGTGGGTATTCCAGAACGAGTTTTGTACATTCAAGTCCTCAAACATCTGAGTGTCCACCAGGTGTTCGATCAAATGTCTGAGAGAAATCAATACAGAGATATATTTTGTTTCTTCTGGATTTATTGGCAGTCTATTGAAACTATCGAACTTTTGGGGAAACTGAGATGTATATCCACTCTTTGTGTTTAGTAATCTCGTTGCTAATTGTGAGTTTTAATTTAAAAATGTTTCTTTTTTGGTTTTCCTGTTATCTTATAGTTCATCTCTCTGTTTTGTGTTGTAAGATTTTTTTTTTTTTGTTTCCTTGAGGAGGAAGACATGAAAGTGAAGATCTTGCGTATCCTTCTACTTCATTTTCTCTGCATATCATGCATCCAAAGTTCATGACAATGATGTTCTTCCAGTACGTAGGCTTTTTGATGTTTAAAACATGATTTTTTTTTAAGGTGCAGCTTAGGTTTCAATTGTGATTAACTGATTTTGAAGAGTTTCTAATAGATTTTTTTCTCTTTGTTCTCTTTTCATGAATTTCAATTGTGATTAACTGATTTCGATGAGTTTCTAATAGAGTTTTTTCGGTGAGGATTCTTGTTATTAACTCTCAACTAGTTCATATAGGGTAGGCTAAGATTAGCTCAAAGTTTCTTAATTTTAGGATTTTGTTTCCAAAGAACTGTTTCTTCCTTGACTCTCAGTGCTACAATGTCTCCTGACTTCGAAAAACAGAGTAAGTTTCTTTGTCCCATTACTACGTTTATTATATGCATTCTCGATTCCAGTACATGAACTCTTACATTGTAGGTGGCATGCGGTTGCGTCATGGACATGGGATGCTCAAGATGAGACATGTGGGATATGTCGTATGCCATTTGACGGTTGTTGTCCAGACTGCAAACTCCCTGGAGATGATTGCCCTCTAAGTAAGTTCCTCTCTTTGTCTATTTCAGAACTAAAACCCCTGCTTTATATTCTTACGCCTTGATCGTTGTGGCTATTGAGCAGTTTGGGGAGCTTGCAACCATTCGTTTCATCTTCATTGTATACTGAAATGGGTTAACTCACAGACGAGTCAAGCTCATTGCCCCATGTGTCGTAGAGAATGGCAATTCAAAGAGTAATGACTGAAGAGAGACCGTTTGTGCTGTACCTTGATTAGATATCTAGCTTTGGTTTCCATCTATGTTGGATCATTGTTCCGAATTTAGTACGACTCTTGGTGGGTTGTTAATGGATGCATTTATAAGTAACTAACGATAAAAAATGTAGCAAAGAGTTTTTGGTCCATTCTATGCGGGCACATGTATAGGGCAACCTGATTATAATTGACATGATAACTTGGTCACGTGAGATTAAGACGAGGTAAATTTTATCTTCTAAAATGTTGTCCGTGTTGATTACGTTAGGTTTTATGGTAGTCCTCGTTTGAAAATTTAACTCCATTATCAACGTTCCAATACTTAAAAAGAAAAAGACAAAAATAACACTAAATCAAGTTTATGTTCCCAAACTAGCACTCAAGGTCAAAAGTCACAAAAATAGCACTTAATGTTTTATCAAAAGTCACAAACTTAGGGTTTAGAGTTAAATGGTGGGGTTTAGGATTTAAGGTTTAGGGTTTAGGGTTTAGAGTTTAGGGTTTAGGGTTTAGAGTTGAGAAATGAGGTTTTGGGGATAAGATTTCAAATTTTGAAAAATAAAAAAATTAAAATTTTCGAAGGATAAACTTAGATATGTGCTATTTTGGTCATTTTAGTTTTTGAGTGCTATTTTTGTGATATAAACTTAGAAATGTGCTATTTTGGAGATTTGCCCATACTTAAATCAGAATTTTTTTAACTAATACACAAGAATTTCTTAATTAATACACACTTACCTCATTTACTAATCCATTTAAAAATGTGCGGTGCGAAGAAACACATATCTTAATACGAGAACTAGATTTTGACCTGCGCTTTAAAAGCGCGGAATTATTTTTCAGTCGACAAATTTTCTATTCAATTGAAAACTATAAAATTTTACATGATTTGTATATTCTAACTATTTATGTAATTTATACTTTGTTTTGTGTAAATGATATGTGTAAATGATATATTTTATAGGTTTTAGATATGTTAAAAATTTTGATTTTGGAAAAAAATTATGATATGCGCTATATATATAAAATTAAACTTTAGTTATAGTAGGCTTTGACTCGTGCTATAATGCATAATAAATATTTCAAAAATATAATATTGTTGTATATGAATATTTGAATATTTGATCAATATTTTACGTTAAAAAATTTAAGTTAGTGGGTGGCCAACTACGACAGACTATCTATTCGAGCGAGACTAGCCTCATGGGGTCTCCCCACTCCTGTTAGCTGCCCCCTTTGCAACACAGCGTCTGAAACAAGAGACCATCTCTTCCTCTCTTGCCACTACAGCAACGACGTATGGTCCCAAGTCTCCACCAGATGTGGTCCTCTTCATCAGAGTTTCGCAAACTGGTCGGAGCTACTCTCATGGATTCGAGCTCCACACTCCCGGAGGATGCTGCTGCTGCGGAAGTTGGTTTCTCAAGCGGTCGTATTCCACCTATGGAAGCAAAGAAATAATTTGATCCATAACAATGTTTCCTTGCCTGCAACTTCAGTCTTCAGAGCGATTGATAGGGAGATGAGGAACCTGATTTATGCTAAAAGGTCTAATAAGTTATTTACTGCACTTATGGTGATTTGGTTACATTAGGTGCTCTTATCTGGTCATTGTTTTGGTTGTTATTGATCTATCTTGTTTTTTTCTTTCTTTTTGCCAAAATGTTTCAAACTCTAAATCTTGCTCTTGCAAATCTCTTTTCATTTATATGATATTTACAGTTTAGCAAAAAAAGTTAGTATTAAGTCTAGTATAGTCATATATATAATATACAATTGGTAAATAGTTTTTACATTATCCAATGTACAAAATAATTTATCAGTTTATAATCAGAGATAGATTATAAAACATTGCCAAAGCTTGAACTGTTGCTTAAGAGATGGACAATCATAGCATGTATCCTCGTGAGATATTTGATAAATGGTATATTTGATATGAAAAGCTTGCATGTCCTTGTCGACTTTGATACCTGGTAGTACTTCTCCTTCCTTCAAGAATATTAACTAAAAGCTTGCATGTTCAGTATACATACACACAAACTAACATATGCTGAACACATACATACACATATATACTAAACATATACATACACATAGAGGCACACACAGATATATACTGAATATATATATACTATACACACATATATACTGAACACATACACTGATACACACACATATACTGAACACGTATAAAACTATAAACACATATATACATACCACATATAGACACATATATACATAACACATATAGATACATATAGAGAGAATTGATTTCACATACCGTCGATCGGAACTCTTTTCGTAGAGAGTTTCCTCGAAGAGGATGACACCGCTAAGGCAAGGGAGAGCACCATGAGCGGTGAAGAGAAGCTCACGGAGAGCACGTCTGTTGGACTCAAATTTCATGACGTTGATGCTTGCAAGACGCTTCCCAATGGTTCCTGTGGACTCATCAGCGAGAATATCCGGGTGTGCCGATGTAAGCGGCATTAGCGATCAGCTCATCTGAACACGTTTAAAACACAATTAATTACAAACCTAATAAAAAGAACGACATACCACTTCAGATCGGTAATACAGTTGGTTAGATCGGATAAAACCAGACCAGACTAAAAATTATGAATAAATTAATCAGTTTGTCAACATGAAACTCAATTCAAGCGACAAATCCAGATCTTATGTTTACCTTCAAAATTTCTTGTCGTACTGTTGTTACTTTTTTTAAACACATAATGTTGATACTTGAGCCGTTTATTGACGAACACCATTATTTCGTTACTTTAAACTGTATGAGCAATGTCATTATCTCGTCGAGCATAAACCTGCACAACACATGATAAACTTAGTTTATGGAAAACCAAGAACATATGAAAGAGTAAAAAACATATGAAAGCTTAAAATAAATGTATGGACTAATGGGATAACACGATGAAATATAATGAGAAGAAGAAATGTCGTTGGGATTGTATAATATAGATGAAAAATTGCATATTGTTAGCGTTAGCATTGGTTTGGTACGGTTGAGCTCGGTCTGGTTCGACGGTTGACACTACGACAGTCTCAGTAGCTTCAACTACTGGAACAGTGCTCCCCACAGACAACTCCTCAATCAGTGGAACCTCCTGGAACACTTCCAAGTCTTGAGAGACAGGAAGATCGTCACTGTTAACCGGCTCAATCGTCTTCTCTTGATACGGAAACATGTCTTCTTGAAACACTACATCTCGAGACACAAAGAACTCTTGACTCTCCAGATCGTATAGTTTCCATCCTTTCTTCCCGTAAGGATATCCCACCATGATACACCTCCGGCTTCTCTCCTTGAACTTATCTTTATCGCGAGACATCTTGTGTGCGAAGCACAGGCAACCGAATACTTTGATGTCGGCATAATTTGGTGCCTTGCCGTACAAGCATTCGTACGGTGTCTTCCCATGCAGCAGACTCGAGGGCTATGTGACCTACAACTCACAGTGTCTCATTGATAAACATAACGCCACTCCAGTCTCACCTGCATTAACTCCATCAAGGTCCTCCAATTCGGTTCAAGGTAATACATCTTACCCACTCTCTGCATATGTTACTGACACTGTGTTTTCAGAGAAACATCAAGTGTTTCTTGCAGTCATAACCGAGGGAAAAGAACCAAAGAGCTTTAAAGAAGCTATGCTGGATCCTAACTTTAAGGAAGCCATGTCAGTAGAGGTGGAGGCACTTGAGGAACAGGGAACGTGGGACGTAACAGCACTACCTAGAGGAAAGAAAGTGTTGATGTGTATGTGGATCTACAAGTACAAATACAATGCTGATGGGAGCATTGAGACCTGATTGGAGCCGGTGAAGAACGGGATGGCGTTTATGTTTATTGAGATGTTACTATGGCACGAGGACACAGAATCAAGTCTACTGAAGACAAGACGCTGTGGCATCGGAGATTAGGACATCCTGCTTTTGGCGTTTTAGGACATTTACCTTTTGTTTCTGGTGTTTTAGACAATAAGGAAAAATTTGGTGGTTGTGACATTTGTTTTAAATCCAAACAAACTCGAGGGGTGTTTTCCGAGAGTTCTAATAAAGCTTCAGTACCATTTGAGTTAATACATGTTGATCTGTGGGGTCCCTATCGTAAACAATCCTCCTGCGGTGCAGTGTACTTTCTGACGATCGTTGATGACTTCTCGAGGGCTGTGTGGATACACTTGTTACTTGAGAAAACTGAGGTCAAGACAGTTCTACCAAACTTCTGCAAGCTGGTTCAGAGGCAGTTTGGTCGCCAGGTACAGACAGTAAGGAGTGACAAGGTACCTATGGAGATGTTCTGTGATAGCAAGTCAGCTCTATACATCGCAAACAATCCTGTGTTTCATGAGCGGACTAAACACATTGAGTCCGACTGTCATAGTGTTCGAGATGCAATACAGGACCGGTTAATTGTGACACGGCATGTGCGAACTACAGAGCAGCTAGCAGACATCATGACCAAGGCGCTGGGTGCTCCTGCGTTTAATTACTTGTTATCCAAGTTAGGTGTTCGTAACCTACATTCACCTACTTGAGGGGGAGTGTTAGCGTTAGCATTGGTTTGGTACGGTTGAGCTCGGTCTGGTTCGACTAGAGGAGCAAGCTTTGTTGGAGTCAAGATAAGATCGTATAATAGTTGTTGTAGAATATACGTATAGATTTTGATAACTAAGGATCTATTATTGAGATCTCTTGTGATGTATATAATCTTTGTTGTACGTAATGAATACACAAGACATTCACAACACCTTCTTCCTAAGTTAACACATATCTTCTAAATTTATTAAGTAGCTAAATATTAGGTAATTTCGTAACAATTTTTATGAAAATTGCTATTTATAAGGTAAATGGCGTTGGAAGATAATTATTGAAGAAAACTTAGGGTTAAGATTTATTTGTACTTCAGTTTTAATAGTTTAGATGGGGAAGCATTCATAAAACACAAAGTACTTCGGTTTAGCTTCTTTTGGTTTTCTTGATTATATAAGAACGAAAATAAAATAAAATCATTTGAATGATAAAAAAATCATATGGAAAATACCATTAAGTTTCAGTTCAGGATGATAGAACTTTGGTGTAGCTAGATTTGAGTTTGTATAAGGTTTGGTCATTGTTTATTATGTTGAAAATCTAGTCTAGTATATAAAGTTGAACTTATTTAGCCAATTAGTGAATTTGAGCTGATTGGTTTGATGTTTATATTTTTATTACCCGAAACTAGTTTGCGGTTTGGGGGTATTTATTTATTTGTTTTGTATGTGTGTCTGAGTGACGTTTTTGGTTTAAATTGTGTTATTTCTCTCTCTCTCGATCATCTTGACATAATGTAGTTGCAGATAATTTTTTATTCATTAGTAGCTGATCATCTTTTTATTGAGAATATTTATTTAGTACATTATTATAGGTAGAAGAAGCTCCTTATCTCTTTGGAGCAACTAGAAAGAGTGAGAGACATGGAGATGATCTTGACGGGGGGAAAGTGTTTCATGCATCAGCGAGCCTCTTCTTCTGACTCTGGGAAGAGATGCTTGAGCGGAGAAAGTCTTGTTTCACATCGGTCTTGACGGTCCGTTAATGAATCTCTGGTACCATTTGCCAGATTCTTTGAGGTTTCTGTCGCCGAGATCTTCCCAATTAACGTAACTGAGTCCAAATCTGACGGTAAAGCCTTTACAGAATTCATAATTGTCCCTGAACAATCATATATATTACCAAAAAGAGAAAGAAGTTGATAAACATTGGAAGAAAAGCAGCCATATAGTATAGCATCTACTTACTTGATGACCTTACGGAGAAAACATAGATGACTGCAGAGATAATCAATTCGTTTGTAATCCGCAATAGCCTGCTCACGGTTTTCTGAACTGGGCGTACTAAATCCTAATTAAACCGCCATAATGTGAAAAATATTACACAATATTTAAAAGTTAGTTTCTTGGACCTATTTCGAAAAGACACTATTTAATATGTGTAGTATAAATGAAAAGAGATGAGTAGTATGTAGAACTCACCGTTCTCGGTGACATAGATTAAAGGGTTGCCGTAATTGGTTTTGAAGTAGTACATTACGTAATAAATTCCTTTTGGGTAGTAATAGCTGTTACCGTTAACTTTGTCTTCAACGAACTGAGAAAATGGAAGTAAATAAATATACATATCAATAAAAAAACATACTAGGGTTGTTATATTGAAAACTGAAAAAATGAAAGAAAAAAAATCGTAGGGGTGGATCATTGATACAGTATATACCAGTGGACCAAGAAATTCACCACGTGAATTATTATCTGTAAACACAAGGTTGAAATAATTGAAGGTCACTTTGAAAGTATATTTATAATAAAAGAAGATAAAACATACACACACATATATATAAAGGTTGTAACTAAGTTGAAATAGAGTGGTACATGTGAGCTTTACGCCAGCGTCCATGTAATGACCCACCACTCCCACCATCTCCACTTCTTTCTCCAACCCCACCACTTCCACCTTCTTCTCCACCATCTCCACCTTCTTCCCCACCATCCCCATCTTCTTTAAAGCTTGAGAAAGAGAGAGAGAGAGAGAAAGAGAGAGAGAAGAAGGAGAAGAAGGGAGAAAGCTCACCTGAACTCGTCGCCGGAGAAACCGTGCGCCATGACCACGTTCAGCTTGCCACCACCGATAAACACCCTAGGTAATCGCCGGAAACCGCATTCCTTAAGCTCAGTTTCGTTTCCGTTTAGTAAATCGCCCATAACTTCCTAACCATTGATCATCTCGTGCATTCAAGACCACCATCGTGTTCCTCTCGTCGAGACGAAGCCGTAGACACCAACCACGCCTCAATCGGAGCCCG
>NC_027749.1:48727626-48732127 GCF_000695525.1 Brassica oleracea var. oleracea
AATTAAATTATATTTATTCGGAGTGCTATGTCCGGGTCCATGGACTTCGGGGTAGCATCCCATACCTCACTGAGCGATTCCCCTGTCGCTCACCCCTCACTCTTCCCCCTTTCAGGTGAGACAAACAAGTATGTGATATATGGACGGACTTGGTGCTATTGGACTTTTCTTTCTGATTTTATTTGGGCATGGGTGAGAGTTGTCGGGTTTATGGGCTTTTATATTACGGGATATTGTTGGTGGCCCGTCGTCCTTAGTGTCAGGGAGACGGGTGTCACATTGTTGTATGATGACGCGTCGGGGGTGACACGCTGTCCTCCATATAGGAGGTGACGGGTGTCACAGTCCATCATGGCAGTGTGTGTCTCTGAAGGATATGGGTTAGGTTTCGGCTGGGCGTACTGAGTGACGTAATAGTTGAGACCAAGAAAATCATATGAACCGGCAACAAGTGCGGCTTCTTCCTCGGTAAAGTTGGGAAGCCTACTACCCACAATCTGCCCCATGATGTCTGGGTATCTACCCTTTGTCAGCGGCTCCATGTACCTGATCCATGTATATTTTTCATTATACATACATACAATATATATTGATACATTTTTGGTAATATTTAAAATATATGTATACCATCCATGGAAGAATTGGTTCATCCTCTCAGCTGCTTCTATGGAGGCAGGATCAGACTCATCATATGGAAGAAACCTTCTAGTTATCATCACAGGTCCAATCTTCCCTTTTTGGCACTGTTCATCACGTGATATATATATGACTAGATTAGAATCAGATATCTTAAGATTACACCACCTTTTCACATATCGAGACTACTCACCGCATAGTTCTTCCTGTAAAGATCGAAGACCGCGGCATGAGCAAGAAGCTGGTTAGAGCATGATTATATTTGCCGTTTCTTAAATTTTTTTTTTGTTTTTATTTTTTTTTAGTCTGAAAAAAAAAAAATTCAAAAACTAACCAATCGCGGACCGCCACGTGTTAATGGAACCCGCAAACAGTGCAAGAAACACTCCAAAATCGATCCTTAGAGCATGATTAATGGGAGTTCTTAGGGATGGGGTTCTTAGCACAATTTAAGAACCGGTTATTAACTTTAACAACAACAAAAAATTAAGAACTGGTTCTTATATACTTATTTAAAAACCGGTTCTTAACATTTTTCTTTGTTAAAGTTAAGAACCGGTTCTTAAATGAAGCTAAGAATCTCATCTTTAAGAACCCTATTTAATCATGATCTTATTTCATCTGTTTTGTGATCGATTCTTAACCTTTTTGCGGAGTCCACACTCTAAAAAACCCACTAGGACCCCGTGATAAAGATGGTCTTATGTGCAACGATATAGGGTTCTGTTGAAGAATTTCCGCCATAACACCTGTGCTTAGTATCAACCATAGGAGAACATCGACCGGGTGCATCTGTTCCAATTGCATAGCCTCTAGTAGGGACTGTGTATAGCTGGTTGATCGTGATCCAGTGCTTTACCTTTCCACCAAATTCTTTGAAACATAGATCCGCGTAGTTTTTGAAATCTTGTCTGTGCATATTAATATAGAATCATTTCAGTAATGCATGTAACTAAAACCAAGTATTTTTCTTCTTTTATTAATAATATAAGAAGCATGGCACAAATATAAACATACATGATCTGGCGGTCTAAGAAACCTTCATACTCATCTTGGAGTGTTTAAGGAAGATCCCAGTGAAAGAGGGTAACGAAAGGCGTTATATTCTTTTCGAGGAGTGCATCTATGAGTTTGTGGTAGTAATCAAGACCTCCTTGGTTCACTCCCCTACTCACCTTTCCTTCTGCTCATGTATATATATATATATATATATATATATGTCGTACATTAATTAGTACTTTTTCAACTAAATGATCCCAATTAAAATACAAACGAACCGATAACATGTACATACTTGGAATGATTCTTGACCACGCAAAGGAGAATCTGTAGCCAGTAGCATTGAGTTCGCCCATCACGTCTACTGTTGGATAATTCCAATTAACTTGAAGAGCAAATTAACTCATTAAAGTGAAGTTTGATGGGTTAAAGAAAAAAGAAAACATATCGAGCTTAGGATTATAGGAAAAGATGTAGATTCGCCTTTAGAAAAAGATGTAGCTTCGTCCTATATAAAGAGTTCTCATGGAGAGATGTTCCATCAATAGAAACACATTGAAAGGTTTAGTTTTGAAAGAGTTTCTAAATCTAATAAAAAGAGAAGTTCTTATAATTTTTGTGTTTGTGCAACTTTAATTGGTATCAGAGCTCCAGGTTTCGAAGATCATTTACAAGGGAAGTTGTAACTTGATCAAAACATGGGAGACGATGACAAGTCTCAAGGACGTGATAAAGGTCTTGAGATGAAGAAGGACATACGATGTCCGATGCTATCATCGACGAACTATACTTAGCATCGAGAGCAGCCGCGTTAGGAGAGATAACGGAAGCATCGAAGATGGTAAAGAAGTTTCTGAAGGGACTTCCAAGAACGAAATTCATTCACATCGTAGCTTCGTTAGAACAAGTGTTGAATCTAAATTCAACGGGGTTCGAAGATATTGTTGGGAAATTGAAGGCTTTCGAAGACCGTATAAAAGAAGAAACCCAAGATGAAGGTCAATCGAAGCTCATGTTTGGATAGAATGATATGCAAGGTAGTGGAAGCCATAACAACTCGCGAGGAAGAGGCAGATGTAGAGGTTATGGTGGAAGAGGAAGAGGACGAGGAAGGTCAAATGGTTCTGATGGTCATAACAAAGGAGGAGAAGCTTCAGACAAGACCAAGAAGGACTACTCTAAGGTTAGATGTTGGCGATGCGACAAGATGGGGCACTTCGTGTCACATTGTCCTATAAGATCAAGAGAAATGCAGATGGAACGGTGATCAAATACAAAGCAAGGCTAGTCACAAAAGGCTACGTGCAACAACAAGGCATAGAATTCGACAAAGTATTTGCACCTGTTGCTCTAAGAGCTTGTAACATCAAACTCGACTCTGTTCTCAAGGAGATGGAGTTCACGAAGTGCACCAAGGAACCTGCGGTATATCAAAGAAAGAGAAGGGGGAGTTTCTGATCATAGCTATATACGTTGATGACTTGTTTCTAAAAGGAACTTCGCTTAACGTTATCAAGCAATTCAAAGATGATATGCAAGAAGATTTGAGATGTCAGACCTCGGGAAGCTTACATACTATCTTGGTATAGATGTAACGCAAGGAGCGGATGGCATTCAAGTCAAGCAAGGAGGATGCGCAAGGTATACTTGTCAAGACGAAGATGGAGTCATGTAACTATACTCACGTTCCGATGCACATGAGTTTGAAAATATCAAAAGCAAAGGAGGAGCCTGAAATTGATGCAACATCATATCGAAGCACCATAGGATGCTTAAGGTATCTTCTTCATACACGACTGGACTTGGTGTTTTCGGTTGGTGTATTAAGCAGATATATGCAGAGTCCAAGGGAGAGTCATGGAGAAGCAGTGAAGCATCTATACTGACGTTCCGATGCAACATCGTATCGAAGAAATGCGATGCACCTATTATCGGTATATGGAAGTTCATCAGAGTTAAGAAGATCAATGATATCTTGCATATTTCCATTGTTTTATCCATTCATACATGTGCATTTTGATCATATAGACTAGGATTTAGCCATGTTTAGGTTGTATTTTGCATACATGAGTCTTTATCAGGTATTGGAGTACCACATGGAGTTCTTGGAGACATTTGGGTGCATTTGGAGCTCAAAAGAGGTGATAAAGGTGATCATTGGACGAGCAGTGCATGGGAGCGACCTCACCGGAGCGACACCGTGAAGTCGCTGTGACACCCCTTCAGAGCGACTTGGCCAAAGCGACACCCCGATGTCGCTCGCGTTTTCATCGCTCAGAGGCACGAGAGCGACCTTATCAGAGCGACGCGGAGAAGTCGCTCGCGTTTTCATCGCTCGGAGACACGAGAGAGACCCGGAGCGACGTCTCGCAGCGACCCCTCCAGGTCGCTCCCGAAGCCTGGAGCGACCTCTCGGAGCGACTACTGGAGGTCGCTGCGCGCCTTTTGTTTGCTCGACTTCATGTTTACTCAATGGCCTTTTAGTCCTTTCATTATGCACGTTTTTACTTTCTAAACCTAAGTTTAAGTATCTTTTGTAAGTGATTAGGGGCAGATCATCTTTTATCAAAAAAAAAACCACAAAAACCGCTTGGAAAGTTCATCTCTTTGAATCAATTGATCATTTTGTTATTGCAATTATGTTGTTTTTATATCTATTATCTGTATTTCCCTACATGATTAATCTGAAATCCAATATGGGTTTAAGAGGAATCATGAAGAGTAGTGAGTAATCCATTCTTGAATTCATGGGTTAGGGAGATTAAGGGTGATTAGGCTAGATCTAGGATGTTATAGTGTAGATCCTTCTTATTCATTGCTAGTAGAGTATTCATAATGTATCTTCTGAGTTGGCCAAGTTGATCTT
>NC_027749.1:48732225-48732442 GCF_000695525.1 Brassica oleracea var. oleracea
AGGTGTTAAGATAGCCAATAGACTTGTTAGTAATGATTGCTTTCATATTATTCAACCAAAGACATTTGATGTTTGAAATATGTTAGTAAATGAACATTCAGCTAGACATAGAGCTTGTTTAAGATTGTGTCTAAGTTTAAGGTTGATAGTTGGATTGATCATTTGCCATCCTTAGTTCGAAACTTGATCACCCAAGGTCTAATTCCTATACCCATGA
>NC_027749.1:48733401-48734423 GCF_000695525.1 Brassica oleracea var. oleracea
CCGAAGATACCTTAAAGCTCAAGCTATTCCCTTTCTCTTTGGGGGATGAGGCACGCTAGTGGGAGAAGTCTCTACCCAGCGACTCTATAACCACCTGGGATGACTGCAAGAAAGCATTTTTAGAGAAGTTCTTCTCGACTTCAAGAACTGCTAAGCTGAGAAATGAGATTTCCAGCTTTCAACAGAAGAACTTGGAAGGATTCAGTGAAGCCTGGGAGAGATTCAAGGGCTACCAAGCTCAATGCCCACACCATGGCTTCTCTAAGGAAAGCTTGCTGAGCACATTCTACCGTGGTGCTCTTCCTAAGTACAGGGCCAGACTGGATACAGCTAGCAATGGGTTCTTCTTGGGAAAAACAGAGGAGGATGCAGAGCAGCTGGTCGACAACATGGTCAAGAGTGATGCAGTCTACAGTGGAGACCACGACAGAGGCAGTAGATCAGATGACAAGCAGACGGGAAAGGAGTTGAAAGCTCTACAGGATAAGATAGACATCCTCATTGCTGATAAAGCCACCCAAGAGTAGCTGCACTTTGTTGGTAACCCAAGCCAAGAGACACCACCTGTTGTCCATGAGGTTGAGGGTTTGGAAAGTCAAGAAGAACTGTGTTTTATCAACAACAATGATAGCTGGTACAAAAAAGAGCCCAACTTTCAGTACAACAACTACCAACAGAAATCCTATTCCAACAACCAACAGAGTGGTTATCAGCCTCGGAACAACCATCAAGGCAGCTATCAGCCTCCACAAAACCCTCCTCCTAGTTTCAACAACAAAGGACACCATTCTTCCCAACAACAAGCTAATCCTTCTACCTCTACTCCTCAAGTTAGCAGCACTGATGCCCTACTGAAACAAATCTTGGAGTCTCAGACAAGAAGAGAGAAGCATGTTGGCTATGAGTCGAAGAACCTTCACTCAAAGATTGATGGAAGCTACAATGAGCTCAACAACAAGTTCAGAACCTCGGAGAACCAGTTTGCTGCTTTGAACACTCAACAAAATCGCCAACAAGGTTCT
>NC_027749.1:48734679-48735721 GCF_000695525.1 Brassica oleracea var. oleracea
TGAAGTGATTGAGAACCTGGAGAGTGCTGCCTATGGGATGATGCTGGATTCACACAGAGGATTGGTAGTAAGGATCAGTATGAGGAGCTACCACAAGTGGTTCATCAAGAAGCCTCAGTCATTCAATAAGAGGACACCCAGCAAGACGACTGGAGCGAGCTTAAGTCGCCTAAAGTGGAGCTTAAACCTCTCCCCAATGGTGTAAGGTATGCATTCCTTGGTCCTAATGAAGCTTACGCAGTCATTGTGAGTAGTGAACTTACTGAAACTGAGCTATCTGAACTTTTGAAAACACTTAAAAGATTTAGAAAAGCAATAGGTTACTCTCTTGATGACATCAAAGGAATATCACCCTCTTTGTGTATGCATAAGATACATCTTGAGGATGAATCAATGACTTCTGTCGAGCATCAAAGAAGGATAAATCCTAACCTGAAGGATGTTGTAAAGAAAGAGATTCTTAAACTCTTAGATGCTGGTGTGATTTACCCTATTTCAGATTCTAAATGGGTATCTCATGTGCATGTTGTGTCAAAGAAGGGTGGTATAACTGTAATTAAAAATGACAAGGATGAATTGATACCAACAAGAACAGTCACTGGTCATAGAATGTGTATTGATTACCGAAAACTTAACTCTCCATATAGAAAAGATCATTTTCCACTTCCATTTATTGATCAGATGCTTGAGAGACTTGCAAACCATCCATTCTACTGCTTTCTTGATGGATATTCAGGATTTTTCCAAATCCCTATACATCCCAATGATCAAGAGAAAACGACATTCACATGTCCTTATGGTACCTTCGCATATCGAAGAATGCCATTTGGTCTATGTAATGCTCCAGCCACCTTTCAAAGGTGCATGATGTCAATTTTCTCTGATCTAATTGAGGATGTTGTGGAGGTGTTTATGGATGATTTCTCTGTCTACGGACCTTCGTTTTCTGCTTGTTTGTCAAACTTGTGCAGGGTCCTACAGAGATGTGAAGACACCAACCTTGTGTTGAATTGGGAGAAGTGTCACTTCATGGTTAAGGAAG
>NC_027749.1:48736125-48738750 GCF_000695525.1 Brassica oleracea var. oleracea
CCTTTGAGAAGTTCAGAAGCTACTTGGTGGGATCTAAAGTCATTGTCTACACAGATCATGCTGCCTTGAGGCACCTTTTGGCCAAGAAGGATGCAAAACCCAGGCTCTTGAGATGGATCCTTTTGCTTCAAGAGTTTGATTTAGAGATCAAAGACAAGCCAGAAGTTGAGAATGGTGTAGCTGATCACTTGTCCAGGCTGAGAGTGGAGTGTGGCATTCCTATTGACGAAGGACTTCCTGAGGAACAGATCATGGCTATTGGAGCAGTGATGGCAGTTTGTGAGACTGGTAGGAAGCTTGAAGAAGTCAAGGCAACAGAGGAGAAAGAACCTTGGTATGCTGATTTGGTAAATTACCTAGCCACAGGAAAAGAACCTTTGAATCTTATGGGCTATGCCAAGAAGAAGTTCTACAAAGATGTGAAGAGATACTACTGGGATGAGCCCTACCTCTACATTCTCTGCAAGGATCAACTTTATAGGAGAGTGGTTGCTAATGAGGAGATTGATAGGATCCTTACACAGTGTCATGGATGATCCTATGGAGGCCTCTTTGCTACCTTCAAGACTGTTGCGAAGGTGCTACAAGCTCGATTCTGGTGGCCACATATGTTTAAGGATACACATGACTTTGTTTCAAAGTGTGATTCATGACAAAGGAGATGGAACATCACAAAAAGGAATGAGATGCCTCAAAATCCAATCCTTGAAGTTGAAGTGTTTGATGTATGGGGTATAGACTTCATGGGGTCATTTCCATCATCTTTTGGCAACAAATACATCCTTATAGCTGTTGACTATGTCTCCAAATGGGTGGAAGCTATTGCAAGTCCCACCAATGATGCTAGAGTTGTAACCAAGATGTTCAGGAGCACCATCTTTCCAAGGTTCGGGGTTCCAAGAGTTGTAATCAGTGATGGAGGGTCTTATTTCATCAACAAACTGCTTGAGGGACTTCTCAAGAAGAACAGTGTAAAGCACAAGGTAGCAACTCCTTACCATCCTCAAACAAGTGGTCAAGTTGAGATTTCTAACAGAGAGATCAAGTCCATTTTGGAGAATATTGTGGGGATTACAAGGAAGGATTGGTCCATTAAGCTTGATGATGCGCTTTGGGCTTATAGGACAGCTTACAAGACACCTCTGAGGACCACACCTTTCAGCCTAGTGTACGGGAAAGCTTGCCATCTGCCAGTGGAGCTTGAGTACAAGGCACTATGGGCAGTAAAGTTGCTGAACTTTGACATCAAGAGTGCCCAGGAGAAAAGGCTTTTTCAGCTGTATGAGCTTGATGAGATAAGAATGAATGCTTTTGAGAACTCAATGAACTACAAGGAGAAGACTAAAGCTTTTCATGACAAGAATATCCTGACAAGAATATCCTGAAGAGAGAGTTTAAAGAAGGAGATCAATTTCTTCTCTACAACTCTAGGCTGAAGTTATTTCCAGGAAAGCTTAAGTCAAGGTGGACCGGTCCTTTCAAGGTCAAGGAGGTTAGGCCATATGGAGCAATAGTTTTGTGGAGTACTGATGGAAGAGACTTCACAGTCAATAGGCAAAGGGTTAAGCTCTACATGGCAAATGCACCCGAGAAAGATGGGGTTTCAACTCCATTGTCTGATCCTACCCTGGTCTAATCCAAAAGGAGGCAAATTCAAGCTAGAGACTTAAAACAAGCTCACTTGGGAGGAAGTCCCATGCGTATCCTTGTACATATTGCATTAGTATTTTCATTTTCATCAGATTTCTAAAAAAAAAAAAGACAAATTTTTTTTGAAGTGGTGTGCAGATACTTGATCGATCCGGTTTGAGCAGAGAATCGATCGTGGGATCGAGGATAAGCAGCGAGTGTGAAGGGTCGCTCCAGCTGGGAGCGACGTCTTCGGAGCGACACAGCCAGGTTGCTCGCGTTTTCGCGGTTTTTGGGCACGAAATCGACCTCGCAGCGACGTTCCGCAGCGACACCATAAGGTCGCTCCAACTAGGAGCGACGTGACCGGAGCGATGATGTTAGGAGTTTTCAAGGCTCCTAAGACAGAATGTTGTAGTATAAATGATTGTCGAACCAGTTCTGAGGGATATCAAAGCACCGAGAATGCAAGTACTCACTTAATCTAAGTGCAACCAATGATTTAGATGAGTTTTAAACTACTACTAATAGTAGAAAACAATTACAGAATGATACTTTCTGACTAAGGGAAAAGAGAACTCATGGGCATAGGGATTAGACCTTGGGTGATCAAGTATCGAACTAAGGATGGCAAATGATCAATCAAACTATCAACCTTAAGCCTAGACACAATTCTAAGCAAGCTCTATGTCTAGATGAATGCTCATTTGCTAACATATCTCAAACATCAAATGTCTTTGGTTGAATAATGTGAAAGTAATCATTACTAACAAGTCTATTAGCTGTCTTAGCACCTTTAACAACAAATGTATTTGGCAAAGTATACTAAAAGCCTAGGAGAGTTGTCTCAGGCATTTCATCAAACACCTTTTGGGTGGGAAATGCCTATCGATCAACTTTTGAGTGACTAACTTAGAGGATGCATTATGAATACTCTACTAGCAAGGAACAAGAATGATCTACACTAAAACATCCTAGAACTAACCTAATCACCCT
>NC_027749.1:48738789-48740778 GCF_000695525.1 Brassica oleracea var. oleracea
TTCCTCTTAAACCCATATTGGATTTCAGATTAATCATGTAGAGAAATAGATAAGAAATCAACAAGAACACAAGATGAAAGCAATGAAATCTGAATCTAAAGAAGTTTTACTAGTTTTTTTCCAGAAAAAAGATATTCTCCTCCTCAGGCTTACAAAAGTACTTAACTTAGGTTTTGGCAATGTAAAACGTGCATAATGAAATGACCAAAAGGCCCTTAGAAAAAATGAGTTTGACAGGCAAATAGACGCAGAGCGACCTCAGCATATCGCTCCGACAAGTCGCTCCGGCCTTCGAGAGCGACCTCAGTGGGTCGCTCTGAGAGGTCGCTCCGGGCTTCGTTTTGTGTCGACTCGCCATGGAAACGCGAGCGACCTCGGAGCGTCGCTCTGGAAAGTCGCTCCAGTCTTCGGGAGCGGCTGCTGCACTGCTCGTCCGTTGATCGCTTTAAACACTTCTTTTGAGCTCCAAATGCACCCAAATGCCTTCAAGAACTCCATGTGGTACTCCAACACCTGATAAAGACTCATGTATGCAAAATTCTACCTAAACGTGGCTAAATCCTAGTCTATATGATCAAAATGCACATGGGTGAATGGATAAGACAATGGAAATATGCAAGATATCAAGCGACACAGCGAGATCGCTCGCGTTTATGGTGTCGGATACGCGAGAATCGCTCTCGGTGCGACCTTCTAGAGCGAGCACATGAAGTCGCTGAATCTGGGAGCGCCAGCAAGGTCGCTCGCGTTTATGGCGTCGGATACACGACGCGAAAAAACGACCCGGGAGCGACCTCTCGCAGCGACACCCTCAAGTCGCTCCCGAGCCGGTCCAGGTAAGTTTTCTTCGTTTTAAACCCAGTTTAATTAAAATAAACCAATCCCCAATCTACCTAAACCGAACCGGACGCCCCTAAACCTACTCAACACCCACGATTTCATCTTCATCACCCTCTCCTCCTCTCATAAACACTCATACTCTCTCAAACTCACCCACACCAAAAATCCCCTAACTTTCTCAATTCTCACCCAAATCAACAAGTTCTTGTTTCTAAATCCATGCTTTCGCCCCTGTAGTCTATTCTCTTGTAATTTTCAAAATTTTAAAAGATTGAGAAGTGTGATTCTTTATTCTTAGTTTGACTGCTTAATGAACTTGAGTTTAAATTGCTATTCATTTGTTGAGTTTACTCTTGCCATTTTCATTTGCAAAGTTCATCCACTTATCCTTTTCCAATTTTTCATTTTTCAGGTACCAATGGTTAAGAAAACTAAGGGAAAGTCGGATGCTGAGAAGCAAGAAGCTGAGAGACGAGAATCTGCATTGAGAGGGAAAGATTTATCCTCGGAGCAGACTGGCTCTGGGACACAGAGGACTTCTCGACAGCAAACCTTGGCTGCAAAGAAGAAAAAAGAGCAGGAGAGGAGGGCAAGAAAAAGTGTAGCAGTTGCCACAGACGAGGAGAGTGGCGATGAAAGTGCGGATGAGCAGGCTCCTACAAAGAGGGCCAAGATGTCAAAAGGGAAGGAGGTTGCCGTTGATAGAGACAAGGCAAAACTCCTTCTGAGGAAGAGCTGTATCATCATTTGCTGAATGGGGTGACTTGGACTCCAACCAGATTCGCCGACCTTGATTTGCTGAAGGAGTTGGGTCTCGATTTTGATATTGAGGCAATGCTGGGGCACCTGAAGATGCACAAACTCCTCACCATAGCCTACCCTATCTACAGGGATGTCTCCTGTCAGTTCTTATCTTCCCTTGAGGTCACTTACCATGACGCTCAACACGTGAGGCAATGATGGAGCAAAATCAGGTTCAAGGTCAATGGAAGAGACTACAACATGAACTTCAAAGACATTGGGAGAGTCATGGGTTTCCAAGACTTGGCAGACTACTCCCTTCACAAGTGTAAAAACCTCCCCACCCAGCTTTGGAAGTTGATCACTGGAAACAAGCACTCTACCGGGGCTGACAAGAACTCACATATC
>NC_027749.1:48740842-48741286 GCF_000695525.1 Brassica oleracea var. oleracea
TGTCACCGAGGAAGACATGCGACTGCTCTGCCCGGTTATCCGCCCCTACGCCCCACCTGGAGCGTTGCCCCTTCCAAGCACCGACATCTATGCTACCTTCGGGATGGTCAGCTTCTTCGTGAATCGTCTCGAGCACTACATAGATAGGGCATGGTACACCACTGATTCGCACCCAAAGGTTGGGATAGGCGGGATGATCACACCACTGCTCCAATTTCTGAGTGTTCCCTTAGGAAAGGACGCAGCAGAGCCTAAGTTCATCGACGACACTTACTTGAGGATTGCCACCTATTTCAGTGGGATGTATGGGAAGGACTACGTCTACCACTACTACTTGCAGGGCAAGCATGTCAAAGTGATTCTTCCAAACCAGAACCTGGCGAGCTTAGAGAGACCCGGAGCTATCAGCTTCAACATATCCCAGGAAGACTTTCTTGGAGAACA
>NC_027749.1:48741386-48743609 GCF_000695525.1 Brassica oleracea var. oleracea
AGAGAAGCTAGAATGTAATAAGAGAGTGTGCTCATGTTGGATTAGATATTGAATTGAGTGCTAGTTGTGTTTCTTTTGGCTATGATCTCCCACCTTCAACCCTCTCTCCCTATGAGTTCTAGAAAGTTCACTTGTGGACAAGTAAAAGAACAAGTTTGGGGGAGTTGATATCTTGCATATTTCCATTGTTTTATTCATTTACCCATGTGCATTTTGATCATATAGACTAGGATTTAGCCATGTTTAGGTTGCATTTTGCATACATGAGTCTTTATCAGGTATTAGAGTACCACATGGAGTTCTTGGAGACATTTGAGTGCATTTGGAGCTCAAAAGAGGTGATAAAGGTGATCATTGGACGAGCAGTGCATGGGAGCGACCTCACCGGAGCGACACCGTGAAGTCGCTGTGACACCCCTTCAGAGCGGCTTGGCAAGAGCGACACCCGATGTCGCTCGTGTTTTCATCGCTCGGAGGCACGAGAGCAACCTTACCAGAGCGATGCGGAGAAGTCGCTCGCGTTTTCATCGCTCGGAGACACGAGAGCGACCCGGAGCGACGTCTCGCAGCGATCCCTCCAGGTCGTTCCCGAAGCCTGGAGCGACCTCTCTGAGCGACTACAGGAGGTCGCTGCGCGCCTTTTGTTTGCCCGACTTCATGTTTATTCAAGGGCCTTTTGGTCATTTCATTATGCACATTTTTACTTTCTAAACCTAAGTTTAAGTATCTTTTGTAAGCGATTAGAGGCAGATCATCTTTTATAAAAAAAAAACCACAAAAACCGCTTGGAAAGTTCATCTCTTTGAATCAATTGATCATTTTGTTATTGCAATTCTGTTGTTTTCATATCTATTATCTGTATTTCTCTACATGATTAATCTGAAATCCAATATGGGTTTAAGAGGAATCATGAAGAGTAGTGAGTAATCCATTCTTGAATTCATGGGTTAGGGAGATTAAAGGTGATTAGGCTAGATCGAGGATGTTCTAAGCTTAAGGTTGATAGTTTGATTGATCATTTGCCATCCTTAGTTTGAAACTTGATCACCCAAGGTCTAATTCCTATACCCATGAGTTCTCTTTTATCATAACCAAAGAAAGTCACTTCTTTTATTGTTTTATTGTTATGTTCTTGCATTCTATTATTAGTAATAGTTTTAAACCATCCAAATTATCGGTTGCACTTAGATTAAGTACGTACTTGCATTCTCGGTGCTTTGAAATCCCTTAAAATTAGTTCGACAATCTTTTATACTACATCATTTGTGTTAGGAGCCTTGAAAACTCCTAACATCAATCAACATACCTAAGATTCAAGTTGGAATTAAGGAGGAGAATGTTGGATAATTCCAATTAACTTGAGGAGTAAGTTAACTCATTAAAATGAAGTTTGATGGGTTAAGGAACAAAGAAAACATATCGAGCTTAGGAATGCTTCCATATTATTATAGGAAAAGATGTAACTTCGCCCTTAGGAAAAGATGTAGTTTCGTCTTATATAAAGAGTTCTTATGGAGAGATGTTTCATCAAGAGAAACACATTGAAAGGTTTAGTTTCGGGAGGGTTTCTAAATCTAATAAAAAGAGAATTTCTTATAATCTTTGTGTTTGTGCAACTTTAAATGGTATCAGAGCCGGGTTTCTTATAATCTTGGTATCAGAGAAGTCCCATCACGTCTACATCTTTCTGCAGTTTATATATTTTAATCACATGTCAATCCACACGTTTAGTTTTTATACATATATAGTTCAGTCATATTAGTATCAATGTATTAACCTGCCATCTCGTATATGAGTAGTGTCTCCATTCTTCAAATCTGACCCTGATTTCTCTGATAGTAATTACAAATACATTAATACGTGTACATAATAAACCGACGTTCATCTCATGTGTATATATATATACACTGTGACGTACCTGGATATCGGTGACTGAAGCCATCCCAAACGTTAACACCACGACCTCTTCCTCCTTCGATCTGAAATGAAAAGAAACAACCATGCGAAGTTGCATTTTAGTGTTTTTGAATTGTATTTATTTATACGTCAAAAACATTTGTTACATGCCTGGTAAGCAGAAGATGCAACACCGAAGATGAAGTCTTTTCCGAAGTTTTTACTGCTTAAAATATCAGTGTTACTACATGTGAATGGATTGTTCTCTTCGCAAGTAATTTCTTCATCAGCTTTGCAACTCGCAGCAGCTAATAGAAAAACTAGGCC
>NC_027749.1:48743769-48748873 GCF_000695525.1 Brassica oleracea var. oleracea
CCCGTAATTTTTCGGGTCCATATCGGGTCCGGGTCGGGTTCGGGTACTTAGGATCTAAAAAGGACATGATATACCCAATTCCATCAACTTTAGTTGAATATTTGTCATATATATCTAAAATTTTACAAAACAACTTAAATGAAACTATTAATAATTAAAATAAAATATTTTAAAACTCTAAATATTACATTTTAAAGCTTTATATTACTTAATAAATATTAAAAAATAATAACAAATATTGTTAACAAAAGATATTTCAACTAAATCATCAAATAATATATATAAAATAGAACACAAAAACATCATAGTTTTGATATACATGTTTTTAAGTCGGGTACAAATCGGTTCTTATCGGGTCGGGTCTATTCGGGTCGGTTCTTTTCGGGTCCGGGTCTATTCGGGTCGGTTCCTTTTCGGTTCCGGTTCTTTCGGGTAAAAAAAAATTTAGACCCAAAAGGTACATGTAAATTTTCGGTTCGGTTCCGGGTCGGGTATTTTTGGGTCGGTTCCGGTTCGGGTCTTTGGATCCATGTTAAAATGCCCATGCCTAAGAAAAACTAAAGCGAGTCCATGAAGAAGCTTCATGGTTAATCTGTTGATGTATGTGTTGTGTTGAGTGGAACCTTGTGCCCATCTAGGGTTTATATAGCCTTTCCAAAAGAAGAGTGTCGTATGTATTTTCTTGTCTTAGTATCTTGATATTATGGGAGAGGTTTAGGTGAGATGAATCCCGTGGATTCACTTACTTTAGCTCAGTGCTCACCGATTTTGCTTAAATTTCTTGTTTGTTTCCACTTTTTAGTCTTCCATTATCTATTGCAGAAATTTTTTTTAGTTACATAGCACATATTTTATGTAATTTTTTTTATTTACATAGCACATGTTTGTGTTCCTTTACCTGAACACGTACTACTTGTAACACGAATTGTGTCACATCTTCAAATTGATCCGTCGACAGTGGTGCAATGCAGCATGTGTATATCTAAGGTTTGCGCGAAACTAGAACGACAAGAATTATATATCAAGATTGGTTGTAGTAAATAATGATCAAAGCTTCGTCATAACGCCATAAAGTTACTGAAGATTTTTTATCGTAACATTATCAAGTGTTGAATCTAGAGTAACACTGATTCAAGGCCACACTTTTCACGAGCTTCACCGTGAAGATGTACGACCAAGAGAGGCATCTGGAGGAGAGGATCCAGAAGGGACAAGAGAAAGCGATGAGGCTACAAGCGGAGAATCGAGAGATTGAGCTTCGATAGGTTATGTTCGATCTTCTCAAGGGGAAGACGCTGATGCTGCATCAGTATGGTGATCCAAGTTTTATGAGAGAGCTGAATCTTTTCATTGGTGGTTATGCCAATAAGGTAAGTTTTTGGACCCCGTTCCTCGAGGGGAATGTTGAGCCTGTTCCTTCTAATGTCGCTGCTCCCGATGCACCTGGTCCTGTTGTTGGTGATGTGAACCCTGTTGTTGTCCGAACCAAAGGTTCGGTAATTAACCCTACTGAAGCTTATGATCATATACCTCAATATGATCGTATGGATATGAGTGTGAAGCTAGAGTAACACTGATTCAAAGCCACACTTTTCACGAGCTTCACCGTGAGTTTTATCGTAATATTATCAAGTGTTGAATCTAGAGTAACACTGATTCAAGGCCACACTTTTCACGAGCTTCACTGATTCAAAGCCAATCTAGAAATCATAAGTTTTATTACTTGTAGTGCGTATGGTGAGTTTAAAATGGTCTATTACGTTAGAGAAGCTTTTCAAAGTTTGTATAAATGCTATACGGACCATTTCAATAGTGTTTTGACCAACAGATTCACAGATCTTCCCCACCAACTATCAATGAATACGACCACTTTTCACCTAGTCCCACGATTCATAGAAATGGTCTATCGACTCTATCCTTGATAAGGTTTTGGTTTAGGAACAGTGAAGACATGGTTGTTCATGAGTTGTCTTTTGTAATGTGAATATCTTTCTGCTTAGTGAGAGAAACACTAAGGAATCACTGAAGACTTGTTTTTTCAATCGATATGATCATGCATCATTTTTTCTTAGTGAGAGAAACACTAACGAATTATTTTGTTGGTTTAAACATTAACGAATTATTGAAGACTTGTATCTTTTTTTTTTAATATATGCTTCTGCTTAGCGAGAGACACATTAATTAATTATTGGAGAATTGTTTTTTCAATGGCTATCATCAGTTATCTTGATAATCTGAGTGATTATAATTGCATGACATGTGGCTTTGGGAAGATAATGGTGTATCTTAAATAAGCATTCTACATCCACTCGCAATTACATGTCACCTAATTTGATTACTGGTTTGTCTGATAATATTTTTTTGTGAAATGCTCTTTGCATTCTTCCTCCACGGCCTTAAGGAAAAAAAAATACACTTAGGCGCTGTTTGTTTCTCCATTCGACAATATGGTACACGATACAATATTGCCTGATAATGATAATAACATAATTGTTTAATACTCTTTGTGATTTAATATCAAAAACAACAGTCTTTATTCGAAACGATAAATATTCAAGGACAATATGGTACACGATACAATATTGCCTGATAATGATAATAACATAATTGTTTAATACTCTTTGTGATTTAATATCAAAAACAACAGTCTTTATTCGAAACGATAAATATTCAAGGACAATATGGTACACGATACAATATTGCCTGATAATGATAATAACATAATTGTTTAATACTCTTTGTGATTTAATATCAAAAACAACAGTCTTTATTCGAAACGATAAATATTCAAGGACAATATGGTACACGATACAATATTGCCTGATAATGATAATAACATAATTGTTTAATACTCTTTGTGATTTAATATCAAAAACAACAGTCTTTATTCGAAACGATAAATATTCAAGGACAATATGGTACACGATACAATATTGCCTGATAATGATAATAACATAATTGTTTAATACTCTTTGTGATTTAATATCAAAAACAACAGTCTTTATTCGAAACGATAAATATTCAAGGACAATATGGTACACGATACAATATTGCCTGATAATGATAATAACATAATTGTTTAATACTCTTTGTGATTTAATATCAAAAACAACAGTCTTTATTCGAAACGATAAATATTCAAGGACAATATGGTACACGATACAATATTGCCTGATAATGATAATAACATAATTGTTTAATACTCTTTGTGATTTAATATCAAAAACAACAGTCTTTATTCGAAACGATAAATATTCAAGGACAATATGGTACACGATACAATATTGCCTGATAATGATAATAACATAATTGTTTAATACTCTTTGTGATTTAATATCAAAAACAACAGTCTTTATTCGAAACGATAAATATTCAAGGACAATATGGTACACGATACAATATTGCCTGATAATGATAATAACATAATTGATTTAAAGGCCGAAACCTTTAATCATTACAATATGAAAATTCAGAAATGCAAACGCAAAAACTTCAGTCCAAACCAAACCTTATTGGCCAACCATTGTTGATGCTATGACCAGAAAAATCGGCGCCGGCGGTGGTGGTGGTGGTGGTGGTGGTGGAAGGTATCTGACTGGTGACTAGTAGTTGTTGGTAGCGATTATTGTTGTCGTCCATGGAAGCAACGCTTGCAGGATCTTGAACATCACTCATCTGCTGAGGTCGCCCCATCAATAGACTCATGAACTGTTGGTTTGCATTTGCATACTGATTCGAACTCTGTCCCTGATCGTGACTCAAACCTGTATACATATCCTGGCTCGAACCATAGAACATAGGCTGAGTCTGGTCATCAAAGTTAGCAGGAGTTTGGTATTGAAATGGTTCTTCAAGATTCATATTCATACCCTGGCTCGAACCATAAAACATAGGCTGAGTCTGATCATAAAAGTTAGTAGGAGTTTGGTATTGAAATGGTTCTTGAGGATTCATATTCTGAAGATAAACATGATCATTAGAACCTCCAGGAACCTGCTCATTCACACTCATATCCATACCATCATATTGAGGTATATGATCATAAGCTTCAGTAGGGTTAATTACCGAACCTTTGGTTCCGACAACAACAGGGTTCACATCACCAACAACAGGACCAGGTGCATCGGTAGCAACGACATTAGGAGGAACAGGCTCAACATTCCCCTCGAGGAACTGGGTCCATAAACTTACCTTATTGGCATAACCACCAATGAAAAGATTCAGCTCTCTCATAAAACTTGGATCACCATACTGATGCGGCATCAGCGTCTTCCCCTTGAGAAGATCGAAAATAACCTCTCTAAGCTCAATCTCTCGATTCTCCGCTTGTAGCCTCATCGCTTTCTCTTGCCCCTTCTGGATCTTCTCCTCCAGATGCCTCTCTTGGTCGTACATCTTCTTGCACCGTTCCTCCGGCAGAACACCCATAAACGCCGAGTGCCCTGCTTCAGCGCCTTCCCTTGACGGCCAAAACTCCGTTTCCGTGTTGTCGCAGCTGTTGATAAACGCACAAACTTTGACACTGCAGAGAGTCGACAGCTCGTTGGCTTTCTTGAATAAACCTTTCTTCCTCTTCCTGAAAGTTTGGTTCCTTGCAGCGCTATTAGTTATGGGCTCTATTTTTATCCTTCCCTTTGGCGTTGTTTTTATGTTAGTGAATGATAGAGATATGTTGGCACTTGATAATGCTCTTGTTTATATAATGTAATGAGGCTGGTATTACGTATGCAGTTCTTATCACTTTCTTTGGGATCATTAATGCTAAATTGCAGTAATATATAATTATAATGGTTACAAAGAGAATATATATACTCATTAACAGTTGTCACGAAATCATTGGATAGAGCAGATAATAATCACGCAATTTAGATATTATTTGTATGAGTTATTCTTGGGTTCACCTTCTAGGGTGAACTTTTAGGTTCACCAACCAATAGAAAATTGTCATTTTAAATCTAGTATCTTTTAATTAAGGAAACCAAATAACTTGCAAATTATATTATTTTTTCAAAATAAAATTTAAAAATAAATAAAAATAATATATAAAAAACGAATTCAAAAAAAAAAAATGTTGTCAACAAAACACTAAACCCTAAACTCTAAT
>NC_027749.1:48749133-48768215 GCF_000695525.1 Brassica oleracea var. oleracea
TAAACCCTTGGGTAAACCCTAAACCCTTGGGTAAACCCTAAACCCTTAGGTAAACCCTAAACCCTTGGAAAAACACTAAACATTTGGATAAATTCTAAATTATAAATCTTAAACACTAAACTCTAAATCTTAAAAATAAATATTTTTTTTAAATAATCTTTTTTTAGAACTATTGTTATTTTTATTTATTTAATTTTTTATTTTTTATTTTAAAAGCATAATATAATTTGGCAAGTTATTTTGTTTCCTTAATTAAAAAATACTAGATCTAAAATGACAATTTTTTATTGGTTGGTGAACCTAAAAGTTCACCCTAGGGGGTGAACCCAAGAAAAAGTCTATTTGTATAACTCAAGATATGTTTCCCTTAGTTGAAGCAATTAAACCAACCAATAAGAAAGCGGTAAATTTCAATGCAAATTTAGAAGAAAATGTTTCCAGCTAATGCTGCTTAGGTAGTGGGACTAAAATTACAGAGATATATCCAAAGGAAAATTCATACAATTCTAATAATACTACTAAACATGCTTATTTTCTGGATTAAAGAAAAAACTTATTATATTAATTAAACCAAATTTATAAATTTGACTCACTAAATTACTATAGCGTGTGTAAAACAACATCCGTTTCTAAATAAGTGTCAGTTTGATATTTTTGACACAGATAAAAAAATTGGCAAAAATATATGTAAGTTGTTATTAATTTTACTTTACTGATCAATAGTATTTGAGATGAATAAAATTATTTATAAAATCAATGCAGTTTTCAATTAATTTTCAGGTGAAAGTAAATATAATTTTCATTGGAATTGTAAAGTGATATTTTTTTGTAACAAGAAAAAAAAGTTAAAATGACACTTATTATGAAATAGAGGGAGTACAAGATAAATCAAATCTTTATAAGAAACCGGAAATGGCTAACCACGTCTTTATTTTTGGTTTGGGAAATCCGCAGAAAGTCTTAAAGAATATAGGAAACCGGAAATGACATGTTCTTTCAGAAACTTCTGATACTTTCAGAAACTTTCAGAAACTTCTGATACCCCAATACGGTACCCGCAGTTCGAGTTCCACTGGCCACCCGGGCTAGGGTTAAATCCCAAGAATACGTGGAGTGTCGTGGGCCTCGCGGGAATAGTCGGTTGACCACGGTCGCCGGAAACTCGTGGTTACCTTAAAAAAAAAAAAAAAAAAAAAAAAAAAGAATACAATGTTGAAATACAAACAAATAAAAACAAAGGATTGCGGTTTAGCTTCTTTTTGGTTTATTGATTATATAAGTGATAAAATTCCTTCGTTACTCTAAACCTCTCCTCCCACGAATCCGATGGACTGTATTTCCCTTTTATTGGATGAAAGGTAGTTTGTTCAAAAAAAAGTAACAAAATCAAATAAAATTATATGAATGATAAAATATCATATGTAAGATCTCATAAAGTTTTAGTTGAGGATTATAGAACTTTGGTTTAGAAACTTTTGAGTTTGTATTAGGTTTGGTTGTTATTTATTATGTTGAAGATACCTTTTATTATATAAGTTGCACTTATTAAACTAATTAGTGAATTTAGGCTAATCCGTCCGTTAATATTTTTTTTACATTAGACTAGTTTGAGATTTCTGAGTGTTTTATGTTTTAAATTGTGTTATTTCCCCTCTTTCCTCGTCCTCTTGACTTGTCATAATGTAGCTGTAGATAAATTATTTTTATTCATTTAATAACTGATCATCTTTTTATTGAGATTGTTTATTTAGTACATTGTAGATAGAAGAAGCTCCTTATCTATGGAGTAAGTAGGAAGAGTGAGAGATATAGAGATGATCTTGAGGGTGGAAAGTGTTTCATGCATCAGCGAGCCTCTTCTTCTGACTCTGGGAAGAGAGGCTTGAGCGGAGGAAATCTTGTTTCGCAGAATTCTTGACAGTCCCGTTAATGAATCTCTGGTACCATTTGCCAGATTCTTTGAGGTTTCTGTCGTCCAGATCTTCCCAATTAACGTAACTGAGTCCAAATCTGACGGTGAAACCTTTGCAGAATTCATAATTATCTCCAAGAGCCCATGCAAAGTATCCTCTCACGTTGACACCCTTCTCCCTGAAAACAAGAACAATCATATATATAAATCTTACCAAGAAAGAAGAAGAATATAACATATGTAGAAAATCATTTATAGTAGCATCCACTCACTTGATGACCTTGCGGAGAAAACATAGATGGCTGCATAGATAATCGATTCGCTTGTAATCGGCAATAGCTTGCTCACGGTTTTCTGAACTGGGGGTACTAAATCCTAATTAAACCGACATAACATGAAAAAGTACACAACACTTGAAAGTCAGTTTCTTGGATTTATTTCGAAACACACAAATTATAGTAGTATACTAGTATATGTTATAGACGAAAAGAGATGCATGTAGAACTCACCATTTTCGGTGACATAGATTAAAGGGTCGCCGTATTTGGTTTTGAAGTAGTCCATAACGTAATAAATGCCTTTTGGGTAGTAATAGCTGTTGCCGCTTACTTTGTCTTCAACAAACTGAGAAACGGGAAGTAAACATATACATATCAATCAAGAAAACCTAATTAGTGGTGCTTATATTGAAAATTGAAAAAAAATAAAATGAATTAGAAATCATAGGGGTGGATCATTCATATATACCAGTGGACCAAGAAATTCACCACGTGAATTATCATCTGTAACCACAAGAATGAAATAACTGATGGTCACTCACAAAAAAGAGATCAAACATTTATATATATATAAAAAGGTTGTAACTACGTGGTAATAGACAAGTACATGTGAGCTTTACGCCAGCGTCCATCATGGCAGTGTGTGTCTCTGAAGGATATGGGTTAGGTTTTGGCTGGGCGTATTGAGTGACGTAATAGTTGAGACCAAGAAAATCATATGAACCAGCAACGAGTTCTGCTTCTTCCTCGGTGAAGTTGGGAAGCCTACTACCCACAATCTGCCTCATGATGTCTGGGTATCTACCCTTTGTTAGCGGCTCCATGTACCTGATCCATGTATATTTTTCATTATACATATATGCAATATATACTGATACGTTTTTGGTAATATAAATATATATATATATACCATCCATGGAAGAATTGGTTCATCCTCTCAGCTGCTTCTATGGAGGCAGGATCAGACTCATCAAATGGAAGAAACCATCTTGTAATCATCACAGGTCCAATCTTCCCTTTTTGGAACTGTTGGTCACGTGATATATGACTAAGTTAGAATCAGATATCTTAGATTAACCTTTGATAAAAAAAAAGAAGAAGATTACATTACACCTTCTTTATCACATATTGAGACAACTCACCTTGTATTTGGTCCTGTAAAGATCGACGACCGTGGCATGAGCAAGAAGCTGGTTATGTGCAACGATGTAGGGTTCTGTTGAAGAATTTCCACCGTAACACCTGTGCTTGGTATCAACCATAGGAGAACATCGACCGGGTGCATCTGTTCCGATAGCATAGCCTCTTGTAGGCACTGTGTATAGCTGGTTGATGGTGATCCAATGCTTTACCTTTCCACCAAATTCTTTGAAACATAGATCCGCGTAGTCTTTGAAATCTTGTCTGTGCATATTAATATAGAATCATTTCAGTAATTCACGTAACTAAAACCAAGTCTTTTTCTTCTTTTATTAATAATGTAAGAAGCATGGCACAAATATAAACATACATGATCTGGCGGTCCAAGAAACCTTCATACTCATCTTGGAGTGTTTGAGGAAGATCCCAGTGAAAGAGGGTAACGAAAGGCGTTATATTCTTTTCGAGGAGTGCATCTATGAGTTTGTGTGACCCTGATTTCTCTGATAGTAATTACAAATACATTAATACGTGTACATAATAAACCGACGTTCATCTCATGTGTATATATATATACACTGTGACGTACCTGGATATCGGTGACTGAAGCCATCCCAAACGTTAACACCACGACCTCTCCCTCCTTCGATCTGAAATGAAAAGAAACAACCATGCGAAGTTGCATTTTAGTGTTTTTGAATTGTATTTATTTATACGTCAAAAACATTTGTTACATGCCTGGTAAGCAGAAGATGCAACACCGAAGATGAAGTCTTTTCCGAAGTTTTTACTGCTTAAAATATCAGTGTTACTACATGTGAATGGATTGTTCTCTTCGCAAGTAATTTCTTCATCAGCTTTGCAACTCGCAGCAGCTAATAGAAAAACTAAAGCGAGTCCATGAAGAAGCTTCATGGTTAATATGTTGATGTATGTGTTGTGTTGTGTTGTGTGGAACCTTGTGCCCATCTAGGGTGGTTTATATAGCCTTTTCAAAAGAAGAGTGTCGTATGTATTTTTTGTCTTAGTATCTTGATATTTTGGGAGAGGTTTAGGTGAGATGAATCCCGTGGATTCACTTACTTTAGCTCAGTGCTCACCGATTTTGCTTATATTTCTTGTTTGTTTCCACTTCTTAGTCTTCCATTATCTATTGCAGATAATTCTTTAGTTACATAGCACATATTTTATGTAATTTTTTTTTATTTACATAGCACATATTTGTGTTCCTTTACCTGAACACGTACTACTTGGAACACGAATTGTGTCACATCTACAAATTGATCCGTCGACAGTGGTGCAATGCAGCATGTGTATAACGAAGGTTTGCGCGAAACTTGAACGACAAGAATTATATATCAAGATTGGTTGTAGTAAATAATGTTCAAAGCTTCGTCATAACGCCATAAAGTTATTGAAGATTTTTATCGTAACATTATCAAGTGTTGAATCTAGAGTAACACTGATTCAAGGCCACACTTTTCACGAGCTTCACCGCTATCACAATATATCAAAAAAGGAAAAGAAAAAAACAATCACAACATATCTTATTGGTTTTGATTCTTTTGACCTCTCTATGTATGCCTTTATCACATGAGACCGGAGTCTCCGAAAGAACATTTTTTGCTTTTTTCTGTATCGTTTATAGATGATTGGAAGGGTTGCAATGCAAGAACCTTGTGTTAACCTATAGTTTATTCAATAATTTAGCTCTATACTTATTTTTTAATGTTTTTCCAAAATTAGATTTCTTTTTGACAAAAGATTCTTCTATTGAAATGCGTGAAACAGTACTAGCTATGACTTCAAACATGAATTAAAATAAACTGTTCATATTATTTCAAGAATAAAACATGTAATTAAATTTATGTGCTTTAGGCCTGCCTTCTATAATAGTTTCAGTTTAAATAACATTTTTTTTTAGAACTACTAGATTTAAATAACATTTACGTTACGAGTTTACACTGGATTTTTCTAAGGTTTCACGCTCTTTCTGCAAACTGCCATGTAAATAAATGCACTACATTTAAGCAAAAAAAAAAAAAATGCACTACATTAAGCTACGAGTTACGGACAGTGGCGAAGGCAGGTTATAGGGTGTGGGGGCATGTGCACCTTCAATTATATTAAAATTTAAAATTTTGTATGTAACACATAAAAAACAGTCGTCATATTTAAAACGTGAGCAGCCTTCTAGGTATAATCCAAATAGACAAGCACTGTAATTTTTTTTTTTTTTTTTTTGTCAAATATGTGAATTCCATTAAAATGGGTAGAGTTTGTAAATTATTACAATCGGTTGTTTCATACTATGGTTTACCTTGGCAAAAATAATAAAAACATGGCAAAGCATATGAGAGGAAGAGCAAGTATTTCACTCCCTAGAAAGCCAGTGTTGCATTAGTCCGCAACTCTGTTTTTGATCTCTCTTGGACAGAATTGCATCTTTAATGAAACGGTCTAGTAGCTTGAAGATGGTTGTTGGAGACGATGATATGTTATCATGATAACGCTTGTTCCTTTCAGACCAAATTGAGTAGATTGTTGCTGAGGCCACTAGGCGCTTGAGTAACCTAGGGACAAATATATCACGCAAGCTAAGCCACTCGGAGAAGGCTAACCACGTGTGGAATCCCGCAAAGGAGTATCCCATTCTGCGCAGACAGATATTCCAGAGATCAGCACTCCATTCGCAGCGAAAGAAGAGATGATGATCTCTGTCTTCTGTATAGATATTACAGAGGCAGCTAGATGATGGGAAATTGGTGCCCCATTGGGATAGACGAGCTCTTGTGGGTAGCCTGTCTAGCTGAGCTAGCCACATATTGAAGGAATGGCGGGGTATCGCACCTTTGAACCAGATACAAGAGGACCAAGGTTGTGTCGGAGCTCTGTGACGCAGGACTTCCCAAGTTCGTTTGACCGAGAAACTTTCTAGAGCAGTGTCGTTAACAAGCCAAACAAAAGAGTCATTTTCACTTACAAGGGAGGGGAGTGGAAGCGTGGTAAGGAATATCTGAAGCGTCTCAGCAGCAGGCGACCTTGCCCCGCGTACGATCCACCCCTCAGAGTTGCAAGCGGTGGAGATGGATGCCTGAATAGGGATAGACAGCTCTCGAGGACCATCAGGTCCGAAATATTCAATGAGTTTACCGAAAGGTGTCCAAATATCCCACCAGAAGCTGATCAGTCGACCATTGCCAACCCGAGCCCTTATGAATCGAGAGGCCAAGTACCGCAGGTGGAGGAGAGCGCGCCATGTCCAAGATTTTGCTCTATCCACATCGCAGCTCCAAACATTTTCATCCCTGATCCTGTTTGACTTCATCCAGGCCGCCCAAAGAGAGGCGCCATTTGCAAATAGCAACCACAGCAGTTTTAAACATAACGTTTTGTTCTAGAGACCAAAATCCCGTAGTCCTAACCCACCCTCCACCTTTGGTAGGCAGACAGTGGTCCAAGCAACTTTGTATTGGACCGGGCCAGAGATCTTTCCACTCCATAGGAACATAGAACACAAACTTTGGATGCGCTTCAAACATCCCTTCGGTAGGATAAACGCAGAAGTCTAGAAATTTACAATACCATAGATAACTGAAGATATCAGTTCTCTTCGCCCAGCGTAAGAAAGCGCTCTGTTAGACCATGAAGAGAAGCAGCCGGTAATCTTGTCAATGAGTGATCTGTAGTCTTCCAGCCGCAGCTTACGATGCATAAGAGGTAGCCCGAGATAACGAACTGGTAGAGACCCTAGAGTGAAGCCAAGATCTGAGAGTTCGGAGGTTTCATTCTGAGTCAAGCCTGCAGTATAAAGCTCTGTTTTCATCCTGTTCAATTCAAGGCCAGACCATCCCGAGAATATATCAAACGTGTTGGAGATGTTTTGCAGGGAAGACCGCTCACCATCAAAGAATACCATAATGTCATCAGCAAAGGCGAGGTGAGAGACACATGGGTTGACCGCGTTTGGATGGTGGCCAATCGAACCATCAGCATATTTTGAGTTCAGTAGCTGCGAAAAAACCTCAATGCACAGTACAAAAAGATAGGGTGAAAGGGGGTCTCCCTGCCTCAGCCCTTTAGATCCCTTGAAGTATCCACATAATTCACCATTGATGGCCACAGAGAATCTAGTAGTTGTAATGCATTATCGGATCAGGTGACGAAAATTAGGAGGAAAAGCCAAGGCTTCAAGAGTGTTCAAAATGAACTCCCAATTCACAGTATCGAAGGCCTTCTTGAGATCAATTTTAAGCATACACCGCTTCGATATGGATTTCCAGTTGTATCCTTGAACCAATTCAGTAGCCAGGAGAACATTTTCCACCAATAATCTGCCCGGGATGAAAGCTGATTGCACGTTTGATATAATCTGCGGCAAAACCATTTTTAGCTTATTAGCTAAAAGCTTAGAGATGACCTTATAAACTGAGTTGCAGCAAGATATTGGCCTGAAATCAGAGATACGTGAGGCATTCGTCTTCTTAGGCACTAGTGAGATGATGGTTGCGTTCCATTGCTTAAGGAGACATCCTGTGGCGAAAAACTCATTGACCCCATCAATCATACCCTTACCCACTGCAGCCCAATTTGCTTGAAAAAATTCTCCTGGGTAACCATCCGGACCCGGAGCCTTACTCTTTGGGAGGGAGAGGAAGGCCTGTTGAATATCTGAGGCGGTGAAGAGACTGTTTAGCACATTTTCGGATTCTTGTGAACACCTGAAGGGGACAATGTCTGAGATGATTTGGGGCGAAGAGGATGTGTGATTAACAGAGCCACCCAAAAGCACGCTGAAGTACGACACAGCATGCGCCTTAATGCCGTCCAGGGAGTCAATGATATTATCATCGTTATCAATGAAGAAATCAATTTGGTTCTGGTCCCTTCTAGTCCTTATAGACCTATGGTAGAAAGCTGTGCTTGCATCTCCGAAGGACGTCCATTGAATTCTTGAACGCTGTCTGAGAAAAGAGTCTTCTGCTTTGGCTAACGCAAACCATTTACGGTGAGCTTCCTCTTCTGCTGTAGCAGCCGAAGGAGAGGGGGAAGAAAGAGTGAGTTGTTGACAATGAGAGAGATTATCAAAAGCCTCCACCACTCGTTTCTCCAGATTTGAATAATTTTCTTTAGCAAAAGATCTGATGACCGGCTTTAGCTCTTTAAGCTTCTTGAAGATAGCTAACTGACGAGAGCCAGAGAAAGCCAAACCATGCCAACAACCCCTTATGATATCTGAGAACTCCGGGTGCTGGTTTAGGTGAGAAAAAAATTTGAACGGACGCTTCTGCTTGGGCCTAAACTGATCCATGAAGAGGCACGAGGGAGTGTGGTCAGAAATTCCCAGTTTTCCAAAGACAGCCAGGGAGTCGGGGAAGGTTTGCAGCCAAGTGTCATTGACCAGAATCCTGTCCAGCTTCTTAGAAACATGTTTGTTCGTCCAAGTGAAAGAATTTCCACGGTAGGGAAGGTCTGAAAGATCACAGCGGATGAGACATTCCCTAAATTCACGCATTCCTCTATTTATGGCAATGTTTGCTTCATTTGAATGCTCAGAAGTAGCAATGATTTCATTGAAATCACCAAGAATGAGCCAAGGAGAACACGCAATAGCAGGATTATTAGCAGTAGCTTCAATTTCCAACCATAACTGACGCCTTTCAATAGCACAGTTAGAGCCGTAGACCAGCGAGACAATAAACTCGGAGTTGAGCGATGGCAGCTTAACCCGAGAAGTAACAACTTGTAGAGATTTCGAGATGACTTCGACATGAACCGAAGGGTGCCATAGAAGCCATATCTTCCCAAGATCAGAGAACTCATAGTTATTAGCAAAAGACCAACCCGGAAGTGTACGAGATACTATAGTCGACGCTTTAGCCGGCTGTACATGCGTCTCAATGAGACCACCGAATATAGGTTTGTGTTTTTTGAACCATTTTCTAAAACCTCTCCGCTTTACAGAATCATTGAAACCTCTTATGTTCCAACAAAAAATATCCATTAAAATAGGCAAAATTTAGAGGATTTGAGGGCCTCTAACCCTAGCTCTTGACTTTTCCTTATCCTTTAGTTGCTTCTTAGAGCGCTTAGAGATGACTTCTATGAATTCATCCTGGGAATCCCCTGGGTTGTCCTCATCACCAGAAATAGAGTCCAGTTCCGCGGATGATTCACCAGAGGATGATGAGGCGATGAGAGAGTGGCCCGGAGATCCTGAGAGATCAACATAGAGTTGGCCTTTATTGAGATCGTGAACTGTGGCAACCGTAACCCCGTAATTCGAAACCAAAGAGGGACCTTCATTTGTTTCGGCTTCCTTAAACACGGCTGCTGCATTAGCGACGGAATCCCGCACTAATACAGAATGAGAAGGAACATTTGTTTTCTTCTGTATTTCCTTATACACCTGCTTAGGAGAAGACTCTCTCTTGTTCCGGGAAACAATAGGCAGCAGATTCTTTATAGGGGCCTTCCCTTTATCCTTCGGGGGCAAGTTAAGACCTCGCGGGATATTTTCAGTGGTATGCCTAACTGAGTTGCAAGCAGCACAGGTTCTCGGAGCAGCTTTGCAGCGTGAGATGGTGTGACCTAGCTTATTACAAAAGGTGCATTGAGAGGGCAGCCAAGGGCTCGTTACAGCTATTCTCCTAGTATCACCATTTTGGAATCTCGCATTAACAAAGGCAGGGAGAGGCTTCCTAGGGTCAATGACTGTATAGACTTTCGCTACTTCAATGTTTGTGAGATTCTCTGTCGAAGGATGCAAGCAGACTGGGTGACCCACTATGCATGCAATCTCTTGGAGAGCCTCACTGTTGAAAAACTGGAGCGGAACTCCCGTGAACTCCAGCCACACAGGCACCATTTCAAGTTCCGGCTTTACTTGCTGCAAGCCCGGAGCCCATTTGGCAACAAACATTGTTTGGCCATCTATCTGCCAGAAATTTTGTCTGAGTATCCTGCGTCGAGCGTTAGGACAAGGCACACGAAATAGGAAAGAGTTCCCTTCCATTTTGGATACTGAAATGTCCCTTCTCTGATTTCTCCAAATAACATTTGCAATGGCATGTACAGCACCTCGAGCCGGGGCTTCTTCGTAGAATTGACCAATAATGAAGTATTCCCAAGCTTTCTTGTTCTTCTCCACCACCGAGTTCGGGATAGTAACACAAGATTCGCCAGATTCCAGTAGAAAGGGTGTTTCTTTCGGTTGAAGTTTAATTTGCGTGGGTTTGACAAAGCCCTTCCATATTTCGGCTGGTGACTTAGCCTGCTCAACAGAGGAAGACGGAGCTTTCGTCAGGTCAGGAGCAGAGGAAGTGACCGGAGAGTTAGACTGCTCGGGGACAGATGAGGAGACAATTGCAACCTTTTCCGCACTAGCTTGGACAGCGAGGACGGTGGAACCTTCTTTAACTACAGGGACATCACAGGACACTGTAGCTAGGGTTTCAGAAAATGGGGGTTCCGCGTCAGAGACCAGAGTGGGATGAATATCAAGCTCAGTGGACAGGGACGGGGATAGAGGGACTTCACAGTCTGTGTTTCCAAGAGAAACGCTTGGTAAATCAAGCACAGTGGCTGGGTCAAACTCAGGCACCGGATCTTCAATTGGGGGAACATAGACCTTCAACGGAGGGGGGGATGGAGATTTCCGGGCAGGGACCGGCTGTTTGGGGGGTTTTTTCTTTGCCATGGCGGCGGGTTGGGGCCGTCGCCGCTGAGAGCGACGGTGGAGGAGAAAAGAGGTCGACCTCAGCTTGAGAGGATTTTTCAAAGGCGCGTGAGGCGCGTGTTAACCCTCAGAGTTATATTCGTAATTTTTTTTTTTTAACCACAGTGTTATTTGTTTCTCGCTTGTTAGAAAAAAACTGTCTCCAGATATCCCCTCAGTCGGTTCCTCTCCTAGATTTCTCCTTCTAGATTCGGGGATCTATGGAGAAAAGATGATTTGAGGCTCTCGTTGGGGACTTCTCCTCGGTATGATTCTCTCAACACCAAAGCATGGCTGCTCTTCTAGTCATCTGATTTCAGAGCTTTCGGCTCTCATGTTCTTCAACGGTCCAAAAAGAGGTCGAATGATGCTGCGCCTTGCCTTTTCCTTGCTTTGAAGCCGAATTATTTTGAGTGGTCGGCTTGTGTTAAGGAACCAGAGTTGAGTGCCATAAACCTCGTCTTGCTTCTGCCACCGTCACTCCACGCTTTAACTGTTGGTTTCTTTTCATCAGAATAGGGTTTTCAAGGAACCGTCACGTTACTTTGGAGTTGTTCCGCGTCTGGAGTGGACCTCACCGGATGTTAGCCGGACCAGAACTTAGTCAAACCTGCTTCGCTTTAATTCCTTTCGAAGTCGCCTTTGGGATAAGCTTCGGTTCCTAGGCTTATTCTCCGGCTCATATACTCTGATGTTTGATGCTTTTGGTGCAGGTACCAGCTACAAGAGTAAGCTTCAAACTCCTTGACTGTTATTGGTTTTCTGAAATCATGTTCTAGTTAAGCTTCAACCGTTCTTTAGGTGATGATTAAACATATTTAGTCTTTGAAAGTCTTTTTAATTTCTTAATTTGGGGGACTTTCTAAGACCTTTGCTTTGATTAGCTATCCTAGATGCATTAGAATTTGATCTCTCAAACTCTATTTATATTTCATTGTATCATTATCTTGAGTAATGAAAAATTCACATACTTATAAAAAGAAAACTACATATTGCAATAGAAATGACAGGTTTTATTACTTGTAGTGCGTATGGTGAGTTTAAAATGGTCTATTACGTTAGAGAAGCTTTTCAAAGTTTGTATAAATGCTATACGGACCAATTCAATAGTGTTTTGACCAACAGATTCACAGACCTTCCCCACCAACTATCAATGAATACGACCACTTCAAAGTTTGTATAAATGCTATACGGACCATTTCAATAGTGTTTTGACCCACAGATTCACAGACCCTCCCCACCATCTCAATGAATACGACCACTCTTCACCTAGTCCCACGATTCATAGAAATGGTCTATCGATTCTATCCTTGATAAGGCTTTGGTTTAGGAACAGTGAAGACATGGTTGTTCATGAGTTGTCTTTTGTAATGTGAATATCTTTCTGCTCAGTGAGAGAAATACTAAGGAATCACTGAAGACTTTTTTTCAATTGATATGAGCATTCATCTTTTTTTCTTAGTGAGAGAAAATTAACAAATTATTGAAGACTTGTATCTTTTTCTGTAATATATATCTGCTTCTGCTTAGCGAGAGAAACATTAAATAATTATTTGAGATTTTTTTTTTCAATGGATATCATCAGTTATCTTGATAATCTGAGTGATTATTTATTGCATGACATGTGGCTTTGGGAAGATAATGGTGTATCTTAAATAAGCATTCTACATCCACACGCAATTACATGTCACCTAGCTCTATATTTATGTCTTATGGCCACATTTCTTGATTACTGGTTTGTCTGATAATATTTTTTTGTGAAATGCTCGTTGCGTTCTTCCTCCATGGCCTTAAGGAAAAAATACTCTTTATGATTTGCTATAAAAAACAAAAGTCTTTATTCGAAACAATAAAATATTCAAGGACAATATGGTACATATACAATATTGTCTGATAATGATAATAACATAACTGATTTAAAGGCGAAAACCTTTAATCATTACAATATAAAAATTCAGAAATGCAAACGCAAAAACTTCAGTCCAAACCAAACCTTGTTGGCCAACCATTGTTGATGCTATGACCAGAAATATCGGCGGCGGCGGCGGCGGTGGTGGTGGTGGTGGTGGTGGAAGGCATCTAACCGGTGACTGGTAGTTGGTGATAGCCATTATTGTTGTCACCCATGGAAGCAACTCTTGCAGGCTCTTGAACATCACTCATCTGATGAGGTTGTCCCATCAAAAGACTCATGAACGATTGGTTTGAATTTGGATACTGATTCGAACTCTGTCCCTGATCATGATTCAAACCTGTATACATATCCTGGCTCGAACCATAGAACATAGGCTGAGTCTGGTCATCAAAGTTAGCAGGACTTTGGTATTGAAATGGTTCTTCATGATTTATATCCTTACCCTGGCTCGAACCATAAAACATAGGCTGAGTCTGATCATAAAAGTTAGTGGGAGTTTGATATTGAAATGGTTCTTGATGATGAACATGATCATTAAAACCTCCAGGAGCCTGTTCATTCACACTCATATCCATACCATCATATTGACGCATATGATCATAAGCTTCAGTAGGGTTACTTACCGAACCCTCGGCTCCGACAACAACAGCGTTCATATCACCAACAACAGGAACAGGTGCATCGGTAGCAGCGACATTAGGAGGAACAGGCTCAACATTCCCCTCGAGGAACTGGGTCCTGTAGGTTACCTTATTGGCATAATCACCAATGAAACGATTCAGGTCTCTCATAAAACTTGGATCACCATACTGATCCGGCATTAGCGTCTTCCCCTTGAGAAGACCGAACATAACCTCTCTAAGCTCAATCTCCCTATTCTCCGTATGTAGCCTCATCGCTCTATCTTGTCCTTTCTGGATCTTGTCCTTTCTGGATCCTCTCCTGGTCGTACATCCTCTTGCACCGTTCCTCCGGCAGAACACCCATAAACGCCGAGTGCACTTTTTCGGCGCCTTCCTTTGACGGCCAAAACTCCGGCGGCTCCGTATTGTCGCAGCTGTTGATAACCGCACAAACTTTGACACCGCAGAGAGTCGACAGCTCGTTGGCTTTTTTGAGTAAACATTTCTTCCTCTTCCTGAAAGTTTGGTTCCTAGCAGAGCTATTAGTTATGGGCTCTATTTTTATCCTTCCCTTTGGCATTGTTTTGTGTTGGTGAATGATATAGATATGTTGGCACTTGATAATGCTCTTGTTTATATAGTGTAATGAGGCTAGTATTACGTATGCAGGTCTTATCACTTTCTTTGGGATCATTAATGCTAAATATTGCTGTAATATATAATTATAATAGTTACAAAAAGAATATATATACTCATTAACAGTTGTCAGGAAATCATTGGATAGAGCAGATAATAATCATTTAATTTAGATATTATTTGTATAACTCAAGATATGTTTCCCTTAGTTGAAGCAATTAAACCAACCAATAAGAAAACGGTAAATTTCAATGCAAATTTAGAAGAAAATGTTGCCAGCTAATGCTGCGTAGGTAGTAGGACTAATATTACAGAGATATATCCAAAGGAAAAATCATACAATTATAATAATACTACTAAACATACTTATTTTGTGAATTAAAGAAAAAAACTTATTATATTAATTAAACGAAAATTTTAAATTTGAGACTCACTAAATTACTATAGCTAAGATAAATCGAATCTTTATAAGAAACCGTAAATGGCTAACCACGTCTTTATTTTTGGTTTGGGAAATCCGCAGAAAGTCTTAAAAAAGAACTAGATTTTGACCCGCGCTTAGAAAAGTGATTTACAAATTACCATTATTTTTGTTTTGAACCATAACAATTGAGTTTTTAGGTTTTTATCATTTGTATTTTTCTTTCTTCAAAATATGGTATCTGTTCGAAATATAGTAGTTGTTCTATAATAATGTTTGAGTTTTAATATTTGTTTTCATATCCGACCTAGATTCATGGTTGAGCCTATAGACCCGATACATTGTATATAATCCGGTTCGGATTTAATGAAAAAAATCGTTAATTAAGAATCTGATATAACTCGGTAAAAACCCAAAAACTCACTCTTAACATGTGATTTGATACCATTGATCCGATAAAATACAACATATCTGATAGTATTTTTTTTAAGATGATTAAATTACTCATATATTTTTTAATATTACATAAATTAGTGATTTTTTAGAATTTGATAAAATTTTATTATGTTATCCAAATAAAAAATGCTAATATAAAAAAACTTATTGATATGAAAATATTAGTTTATTTTCGTTATTAACAACCTATTATAAATTTGTGTTTTTATTTTAGATTTAAAATTTGATTTTAAGATAGTTTTTAAAATATTCTTGAACACTCGTAATTGGCAAATCAATATTATGTATAAAATGACACTATACATGGAAAAATGATATTCAAATATGTATATGATATATGGTGTAGGATATAGGATTTTGGTTTGTATTCAAAATCTGTATAATATTCAAATGATTTATTTTGAATATTGATACATATATTTAAGAAAATAATATTTTCATGTTTCTTAATTTATTTATAGTTCATAATTTATTTATAGTTCAAAATATATTTATACTTATATTAAATTTAAAGTTAGTATATATTTTAAATATATTTATAGGCCCGTTATTTATAGATCCATTTAAGTGTATATGTATGTCCAAAACCAAAAGACTTAAATGTCATTAATGAATTTTATTAATCTCTTATAAAAATAAGAGTATTTTTAGAAAACTGCAATTTTCATTAAGGGTATAATTTTGGAATGATCCTCTTTTAATGATATTGATATAGGAAACCGGAAATGACATGTTCTTTCAGAAACTTCTAATACTTCAATTCTTGATATTATTTTTCCATCATTCAAGAGTAGAATATGTCATTTCCGGTTCGATCCACCTACCATGCGAAACTAAGTCACATTTTCCTGGTCACCTTACACAGATATGGGCTACTGCATTTTTGCCCATTTGAATACCCGGGAGAGGGTCTATCCGTGGGCTGCACCTCCCATCCGGCCGGGGGTTAGATCTGTGTATTTAATAGATGCGGATTTAACTCTTTTAGTTTACAAAAAAAGAGTAGAATACAATGTTGAAATACAAACAAAGAAAAACAAAGGATTGCGGTTTAGCTTCTTTTGGGTTTATTGATATATAACTAACAAAATTCATTCGCTACTCTAAACCTCTCCTCCCACGATGAGTGTATTTCCCTTTTATTGGATGAAAGGTAGTTTGTTCAAAAAAAAAAGTAAAAAAATCAAATAAAATTATAGGAATGATAAAACATCATATATAAGATCTCATAAAGTTTTAGTTGAGGATTATAGAACTTTGGTTTAGAAACTTTTGAGTTTGTATTAGGTTTGGTTGTTATATTTTTTTTTCACACAAAATAATTTCATTACTGATCAAAGTAATCATTTGACATAGCAACCCTTATAAATTCGGGAACATAACTGTAAAAATGGAATGATGAAAAGGATGGTATGACTTGTTTTGCAAGGATGTCTGCACATAAGTTAGAATTTCTGTTTGTCCAGCAGAACTTGATCTCCTCAAATTTTGCTGCCCATCTCCAAATATCTCGGATCCAATTCGTAACATCTATGTTATTAGTCTCTCCATTGGCCAGTTTCATTGCATTAAAAGATAACATGTCGATATCCTTTGCTCCAACAGTTCATCATTGCAAGTAGTAAACTAATTAGTGAATTTAGGCTAATCCGTCCGTTAAAATTTTTTTATACTAGACTAGTTTGAGATTTCTGAGTGTTTTCTGTTTTAAATTGTGTTATTTTCCCTCTTTCCTCGTCCTCTTGTCTTGTCATAATGTAGCTGTAGATAAATTATTTTTATTCATTAATAACTGATTATCTTTTTATTGAGATTGTTTATCGTTTATAACTGATCATTTTTTTATTGAGATTGTTTATTTAGTACATTGTAGATAGAAGAAGCTCCTTATCTATGGAGTAAGTAGGAAGAGTGAGAGATATAGAGATGATCTTGAGGGTGGAAAGTGTTTCATGCATCAGCGAGCCTCTTCTTCTGACTCTGGGAAGAGAGGCTTGAGCGGAGGAAATCTTGTTTCGCAGAATTCTTGACAGTCCCGTTAATGAATCTCTGGTACCATTTGCCAGATTCTTTGAGGTTTCTGTCGTCCAGATCTTCCCAATTAACGTAACTGAGTCCAAATCTGACGGTGAAACCTTTGCAGAATTCATAATTATCTCCAAGAGCCCATGCAAAGTATCCTCTCACGTTGACACCCTTCTCCCTGAAAACAAGAACAATTTTATATATAAATGTTACCAAGAAAGAAAGAATATAACATATGTAGAAAATCATTTATAGTAGCATCCACTCACTTGATGACCTTGCGGAGAAAACATAGATGGCTGCATAGATAATCGATTCGCTTGTAATCGGCAATAGCTTGCTCACGGTTTTCTGAACTGGGGGTACTAAATCCTAATTAAACCGACATAACATGAAAAAGTACACAACACTTGAAAGTCAGTTTCTTGGATTTATATTCGAAATACACAAATTATAGTAGTATTAGTATATGTTATAGACGAAAAGAGATGCATGTAGAACTCACCATTTTCGGTGACATAGATTAAAGGGTCGCCGTATTTGGTTTTGAAGTAGTCCATAACGTAATAAATGCCTTTTGGGTAGTAATAGCTGTTGCCGCTTACTTTGTCTTCAACAAACTGAGAAACGGGAAGTAAACATATACATATCAATCAAGAAAACCTCATTAGTGGTGCTTATATTGAAAATTGAAAAAAATAAAATGAATTAGAAATCATAGGGGTGGATCATTCATATATACCAGTGGACCAAGAAATTCACCACGTGAATTATCATCTGTAACCACAAGAATGAAATAACTGATGGTCACTCACAAAAAAGAGATAAAACATTTATATATATATAAAAAGGTTGTAACTAAGTGGTAATAGACAAGTACATGTGAGCTTTACGCCAGCGTCCATCATGGCAGTGTGTGTCTCTGAAGGATATGGGTTAGGTTTTGGCTGGGCGTATTGAGTGACGTAATAGTTGAGACCAAGAAAATCATATGAACCAGCAACGAGTTCTGCTTCTTCCTCGGTGAAGTTGGGAAGCCTACTACCCACAATCTGCCTCATGATGTCTGGGTATCTACCCTTTGTTAGCGGCTCCATGTACCTGATCCATTTATATTTTTCATTATACATATATGCAATATATACTGATACATTTTTGTAAATATACATATATATATATACCATCCATGAAAGAATTGGTTCATCCTCTCAGCTGCTTCTATGGAGGCAGGATCAGACTCATCAAATGGAAGAAACCATCTTGTAATCATCACAGGTCCAATCTTCCCTTTTTGGAACTGTTGGTCACGTGATATATGACTAAGTTAGAATCAGATATCTTAGATTACATTACACCATCTTTATCACATATTGAGACAACTCACCTTGTATTTGGTCCTGTAAAGATCGACGACCGTGGCATGAGCAAGAAGCTGGTTATGTGCAACGATGTAGGGTTCTGTTGAAGAATTTCCACCGTAACACCTGTGCTTGGTATCAACCATAGGAGAACATCGACCGGGTGCATCTGTTCCGATAGCATAGCCTCTTGTAGGCACTGTGTATAGCTGGTTGATGGTGATCCAATGCTTTACCTTTCCACCAAATTCTTTGAAGCATAGATCCGCGTAGTCTTTGAAATCTTGTCTGTGCATATTAATATATAATCATTTCAGTAATGCATGTAACTAAACCAAATCTTTTTCTTCTTTTATTAATAATATAAGAAGGATGGCACAAATATAAACATACATGATCTGGCGGTCTAAGAAACCTTCATACTCATCTTGGAGTGTTTGAGGAAGGTCCCAGTGAAAGAGGGTAACGAAAGGCGTTATATTCTTTTCGAGGAGTGCATCTATGAGTTTGTGGTAGTAATCAAGACCTCCTTGGTTCACTCCCCTACTCACCTTTCCTTCTGCTCATGTATAGATATGTCGTACATTAATTAGTACTTTTT
>NC_027749.1:48768314-48768406 GCF_000695525.1 Brassica oleracea var. oleracea
CTGTAGCCAGTAGCATTGAGTTCGCCCATCACGTCTACATCTTTCTGCAGTTTACATATTTTAATCACATGTCAATCCACACGTATAGTTTT
>NC_027749.1:48768576-48775652 GCF_000695525.1 Brassica oleracea var. oleracea
TGACGTACCTGGATATCGGTGACTGAAGCCATCCCAAACGTTAACACCACGACCTCTCCCTCCTTCGATCTGAAATGAAAAGAAACAACCATGCGAAGTTTCATTTTAGTGTTTTAAATTTTATTTCAAAATTATCATGTGACAACATTTGCTACATGCCTGGTAAGCAGAAGATGCAACACCGAAGATGAAATCTTTTCCGAAGTTCTTACTACTTAAAATATCAGTGTTACTACAAGTGAATGGGTTGTTCTCTTCGCAAGTAATTTCTTCATCAGCTTTGCAACTCGCAGCAGCTAATAGAAAAACTAAAGCGAGTCCATGAAGAAGCTTCATGTTTAATCTGTTGATGTATGTGTTGTGTTGTGTTGTGTGGAACCTTGTGCCCATCTAGGGTTTATATAGCCTTTCCAAAAGAAGAGTGACTTCTCTATTTTCTTGTCTTAGTATCTTGATATTTTGGGGAGGTGTAGGTGGGATCATGAGTCCCGTGGGTTCACTTAATTACTTTAGCTCAGTATTCACCAATTTTTGTAATATTTGTGATTGTTATGTTCCCACTTTTTAGTCTTTCATTATCTATGCAAATATTATTTTTTTGTTAGATAGCACATATATATTAGTGTTCCTTAACCGGAACACGAATTGACACATCTTCAAATTGATCCGTCAACGGTCATGCAATGATGCAATGCAGCATATAAGATTTGCGCAAAACTAGAACGACACGCAACGTCAAGATTCGTTACTGGAAACGTATATCGAAATATTATCAAGTGTTGAATCTAGAGTAACACTGGTGCAAAGCCACACTTATCACGAGCCTTACCGCTCACAAGATTACATCATATCTTATTGGTTTTGATCGGTCTATTTATGCTTTATCACATGAAACCGGTGCCTCCGAAAGACTAAAGAACGAAAACCAACCCATGTTTTGCCTTTTTGGTATCGTTTTAAATGTTTGGAAGGGTTGGAACGGATACGGATCCGTGACTTCCAGATAGATAAGATTGACCTATTGTTTGTTCCATAGTTTTTTACTCTATAAAGTTAGAATACATACGTTTTGTTATAAATAGCCATATTACATATATTTAGTTTCTATAGATAACATCATTACTGTGTTTACGTGCCATCAAGTTTTTGAAATAAATTATTTACGTAGCACATATATACGTTAACTTGTATTTAATATTGCTTCAGGTAAATTCTCCGTGCTCTTGCATGAATATAACTATTTATGAACAAAATACAGTATTATAATAAGTAATTAATATTTTACTTTTAATTTTAAAGTTAGTTATTCCAGTCTGACATTTTATAAGTTTTAAATTATATACCCTATGCTCAAATAAAATTATACATCCTTGTTATATATATAAATTTGTATAACGTACTACAACAATTGAAATTGTCGCATAACCGTCCGAGTCTAACACAAAGGTGTAAGAAAACGAATAAGAAATATTGATTGACTCTGTTACGGATATATATATCCCGCATCTGGAAAACACCGGAGTTCTAAGGGATATTAACTAATATATAAAAGATTAGGGCCAATACACTAAACACCAATTGGTTTTAGGGAGAATTTCTAAAACCAACCTAAATATTCATGTCAAACCTAAAAATGTATTTCACTTTTAGTCAAATGCAAAATCAACCTAAAGAGGTGGTAAAAATATTATGTAACCCTTATGACTAAACAAAAAAAACATAAATGAATTTTACAATTTTGTACTTAGTAAGTCTACACGTAACATAAAGAAGTTTACATATATGTAGACCTCCTAAGTCTACTGTGTAGGTTTATTCTGTAGTCGACATCGTAATTTGATCTAATAATTTAATTTTAAAATGTATAAAAATAATTGTTGTGATATTTTTAATTAACCATCAATATAATGATAATATGAAGTAAATAAATTAAAATTTTATGTAATTGAACAATTTTAAAGAATATGCTTTAATTTGGTAACCATGTGATAGACAATATGGTTTAGAAACAAAAGGTTATAACATGTTATGTATTCTAGCGGTAGATTTCTTAGGGTTAGATTTAGATTTAGATTTTTTTTGTTTTATTGACTTAAATTTGTATATTAATTTTTAGTAGTTTATATTTTATATAATTTGATATTTGATACAGTAATTAAGACTTTTTATTATAAAGCAAAACATTTAGGGTTTGAGATTTTAGGTTAGGATTTCGTAGACCTACAATAAAGTCAATTTAGCTGGAAATGTCTTTTTCAGTTTACATTTTTCAATTTTGTTTACAAAAAATCATTATATTTAAACTAAGTTGAGTTCCTTAAGAATAAAAATGTGAAATCATGTACTATAACTATTAAAAAATAAATAAATAAATTTAATAAATCATATATTAATATTATTAAAAAAATAAAGAATAAACAACAATAATGAAATTATTATAGTAGACTTTCAAAAAGGTCTACTATGTTGCAATAAAATATACTCCAAAATTTTAATTTTAGTAGATTTTTTTTGAAGTCAACAGTGTCGTAAATTTTAAACCTAGTTACATTTTTGTCTCCCTATATAAATGAAATTTATACAATATCACTCCAAAATGGCTTAACAAGTTTTTAAAACTCTTTTACTTCTCTCTAAAACTCTCTCCTTTCTCTCTAAAATTATCTTCATTCTCTCTAAAACTCTCTCATTTATCTTCTTTCTCTCTAAAATTCTTTCAAGTTTTTCTCACAATATTATCATGTCATTTTAGGTATTATGATTCATGCTTGTCCTTTAAAAATGTAAGTTTTAGATCTATAGATTTTAAATGTGTATATTTATGTTATTTCTTTCTCATAATATTATCTTTTTTTGTAGGTATTATCACTCATGGATTTCATCTTCTCCTCTAAAAATATAAGTTTTAGATTAATAGATTTTAAATGTGTATTTATATGTTTATATTCAAATAAATTTATAGATCAAGTTCTATGCATTAATTTGCTACTATTTTATTTTATACTATATTTTGTAAAGTATTTTCAGATTTAAAATTATTTTTACATTTCAAAATGTATAGATTTTTTTAGATCTGAAAATTATCAGACAGTGTAGACTTACTTCTAGAGAAGTCTGCTTATAAACTAAAGCTAGTAGACTTCATATGAAGTTTACTAAACCAAAAATTTTAAGCTGGCTTTATTGGAAGTATACAAAAATATGACTTTAATTTTTTCTATGATTTTTAATAATTTTATTTTATTTTGCAGGTATTTTCTTTCAGGTTGTTCTCTTCTCCTCCCAAAAAAGTAAGGTTTAGATCTATAGATTTTAAATATGTGTTATAGTATTCATATTTAAATAAAGATACATATTCAAATTCTATGTCTTTAATTTATTACTATTTTGTCTATTAAATTATATTTTTTAAATTTTTTTAGATTTAAAATTATTTCATATTTTCAATGTATATAAATTTTAGATCAATTTTTTTCTGATAGAGTAGACTTCAAAAGAAGTCGACTTAAAAGTCAGGACTGGTAAACATCACTTGAAGTCTACTAGCCTTGACTTTTAAGCATATTTCATTAGAAGTTTACTCAAATATGATTTTAATTTTTCTTATTTTTCATTATTTTATCTTATTTTGTAGGTATTTTCTTCCAAATTTTTCAAATCATCTTCACAAAAATGTAAGTTTTACATATATTCATTATAGGATATTTTTGTGCTTATATTGAACTAAATTTATGGATTCATATTTTATGTTTTTGCTTTGTTACAAGGTTGACAAAAAAAAACTATTTTGAAATCTTTTCCAGAACAAAGTATTTTCAAATTTTCTAAATGTACACTTTTAGATATAAAAAATTTCCGTTAGTGTAGACATCAACTAAAGTCTACCAGTAACTTTACGTAGACTTAATTAAAAGACTAATAAATATGATTTAATATTTTATGTTATGTTTTTCTCATAATTTTATCTTCCAAGACTTTATTTAAAGCATCAAAATTATGAAAAATCAAATACACTCAAGAATATTTTTTAATATATTGCTTTGTAATAATTTTTCATAATAAAATATTAATTTGTAAATAATTGTTTAATGCATAATCTATAAACATTGTATTCATTTTTAGTTGTGTTTCACTTGTATGATATTAATATTTTTTTGTTAGATATCAATTTTTTCACAAGATCTAATCAACCAAACAAGTAAAATCACCATAAGCTAAAACAAGAACTAACACACATGTGAGAATAAGAAAATCTATACAAAATTCCCAAGAAGTTTCAAAAGTAAAACTAATCACAAATTTTTGCAATAATTTTCAAGTGTATAATTATAAATTATAACATACATGTGAGAAGAAGAAAATCTATACAAAATTTTCAAGAAGTTTCAAGAGTAAAACTAATCACAAATTTTTGCAATAAGTTTCAAGTGTATAATTATAAATTTTAACACATTAACTTTTGAAATTCATCCAAGACCATTAAAAGTTTACTAACATACACTGTAAAATAATTAAATCGTGAAACAAATATGATGAATAATACACAAATGTACTTTTAATAGAATTTACGATGTAGACTTCAACTGCAGTTTACATTTCTATATTTACAAAGACGTCTACACTTATTATCTAACATATAGTAAAACCAAAAATTTCTAGTGTATCAAGCCAGCGCCAAGTACTAGCCTTTTCGTGACATGCATAAGAGAAGTATTAGTCTATTCGGAGTCATTTGTTGTAAAATGACGTCTGGTAAGGAATATGTTAGCATCATCTTCTCTATTTTCTTGTTCAGATTATAATCTTCTTGTGCCATTTCAAGAAGTTCACCATGTGTACAGCCATAATGCACAAGGAACATTCTTCATCCTTTCCGATTATTGACCACAAACTCCCACAAAGAGTCTTTCACCACCCATTCTCCGAGCTATTTCCGGGAAAATATAGTTTTCATAATTAGCAGAGAAATATTTCATGTTTCATAAAACTATAAAGGTAGACTTAAAATACGTCTACAATTATTAGCTAACAACATAGTCAAATCAAAAGTATTATACTTTCATAATTATAACAGATTTTCTTTTCAAAACCACTCAAACCCATTATGATTAACTAATACACACTGTCAAACAAAAAAAATCTTGAAAAAACTTAATGAATAATACACAAATTTACTTTTAATATATTTTTCTATGTAGACTCTATATTCAATCTACGAAGATATAGACGTTCTTTTCTTTTTTTCTTTTTTTTTGACAGCAAACATTTACAGACTCATGTTGACTCTGTAAACCAAATCGGTAACTTCGCATCCATGTGAACGAAAAAAGACGGTTGTTTCCTAGCACTGCGTGCTAAGCTATCCGCCCGTAGGTTTTCCGTCCGGGGTACATGAACGATGTCTGAGTTGAGGAAACATCCTTTGCTTGATGTCTTCCAGATAGCTTTCAAATGCTGGTCATTCTTCTGGTTCCGAAACCATCTTCACCAATTGAGAACAATTTGTTGCAAACGTTACCTGAAACTGTCTTAAATTCTTCATACATTCAATTTCCCAAATTAATGCCTCTACCTCCGAATGAAGGGGTGAGAGACATGCCCTTACATTCCTTGCCCCTAATAAACCATCAAAACCCGGTAAGGTGTTATACATGCCTTGCCCTGAAAATAAATCCTTATCTTTCCATGATCCATCTATGAAGCACCATCGTCCTGGCGTCGCTAATGTGGGACTGGTCTGTACCTGATGCCCCCTCGTTGGGTCATTTACTACTTGTGCCTCAGCCCCAAGTGATGACTCCAATTCTGCTATTTTAAGTGTTTTCGTCGGATCAATATCCAGATTGTTAAAAAAAAATTTATTCTGGCCTTTCCATATATACCATAATATCCATGCAAATTGGTGGTCATCCATCTTTAGATTGACTCTCCAAAAAAGATGATCCATATTAGCGAAAAAAGAACTGATAGGAAAAATATTGGGATGCGATGGTATCTTAGATAATGCTCACACTTGACGTGCTGGAGGACATTCAAAAAACACATGGTTTATTGATTCCTCTGGATCTCCGCATCGAGCACAACATATATCCCCTTGTATCCCTCTTGCTTTTAGATTTTTCATTACCGCTATACATCCTGAAAGGAGTTACCATAAGAAATGTTTTATCTTCGGGGGCACCGCACTTTCCAGCAGAAAGCTTTTAGTGTATCCACTGTGGGACCATAAAACTCTGGTGGTTTTTCCTTGTCAGGATAGACCTGTTCCACTTGATAACCTGATTGGACCGATTATTTCCCATTGTTAATAAAATGCCATCCATTCATATCCTCCATTTGATTTCTACTTAATGGAATACTTTCAATAATTTTTACATCATGAGGATCCACCAAAGCTCTGATTGCCTGTAAATTCCATGTTCGGGATTCTGGATTAATGAGGGAATCCACTGTGAGGTCCGGGTAACTGTTCTGAAGGTTTTTGTTTGCTGGTCTCGGGCGAGTGGCTTGGATCCAAGGATCATTCCATACTGAAATAGATGAACATGTTCCCACCCTTTTAATTAGTCCTTTACAAACCAAAGATCTAGCAGAAATAATACTCCTCCAGCCATATGACGGGGAGTATGAGCGGATAGGTTCCAGGGGTGAAGCATTCCTGTAGTACCGTTCTTTGAAGACTCTTGAAAAAATAGTATTTGGCTTCTCAATCAGCCTCCATAATTGTTTTCCAAGCATCGCTGATGTGTCTAGGTTTTTGGTACTTGTTTATATATTTTTTATTATATTTTTCTCGATTATTTGTAGTTTTTCGTTCGTGTTTCAGGTATATAGGTGATTGAGCGCGTTAGGAACCATTGGCATGTGTATACTGGAATTCCAAGGGATTTTCTTATCCATCTGAAGGGGTTAGGGCGCAGAACAAACAACGGATCAAACCGAGACGCGAAGAAAAGGAAGAAAAAAAGAACCCATCGATCGATGGGTTTTTCAATAAAAACCCATCGATCGATGGGAGATCATGCGCCGGAAGTTTTCTTTTAAATGCATCGATCGATGCGTTAGAGCCCATAAAC
>NC_027749.1:48777306-48779283 GCF_000695525.1 Brassica oleracea var. oleracea
GCCAGCAATGGAGACTTTATGACAAGAACCCACGAGGAAGCTTACACATTGATAGAAAATCTTGCCACAAGCTCCAGCAACCAAAATGAAGAATATGATAGATCGCGAAAAGGCGGCAATTCAGAAATCAAGAAGCTGGAAGAGATGAGCGCAAAGATCGATATGCTTATGCAAAGGGATCAAAGGGTTGTCAGTTCCATCGAGGAATATGGAGAAGGAGCGTTTTTCTTCCCCAGTCAAGAACCACAGGAACAGCAGGCTGTAGTCAACTATGTGGACGGAGAAAACCTTGAACAGCAAGCTGCAGTGAACTACGTTGGTGGACAGAACTATGTGCAGAACAAGGGACTCAATCAAAACTATCCACATCAGTCAGGAGGACAAGGACAACAGTTTCAACCACAAGCCTACAGACCAAACCAAGGACAGCAAGGATATCAAAACCAAAACTACGGGCAGAACCGACCTTTTGGGCAGAGCTTGGGACAAAACCGATATCAGAACTCTAATTACAACCAAGGAGGATTTCAGCAGAAGCAACCTTTCAATTCTTTTCAACCAAAGATTCCAACACAGTTTCAAATCGGTGAAAGCTCTATTCCAGCTGCTAAAGAGTCTAAGCTTGAGTCAATGCTCCAACAATTGATGCTCAACTAGCAAAAGACAGCTTCTGAAATAAACACAAAGGTTGATAACATCAATGTGAAGGTTGATACCATGTTCGAAGACATGAACAACAAATGGGAGTCTCTTTCAGCACATGTCAAGAAGTTAGAGACTCAAGTCGCCCAAACTGCTGAAGCTGTCCAAAGACTTACTGGAGTTCTTCCTGGAAGAGGTGAACACAACCCAAGGAATGAGTTTGTGAACGCTATCACTCTAAGGAGTCGGAAGGAGCTGGTTTCTAAAGAAAAGAGAAGCATGCCAGCTGACGAAAAAACTGCACAGAGTGAAGAACCCACTGAGGTACAAGTTGAAGAGGCGGAAGCTGCTGAAAACATACCGCCCATGGTTCGAGTATACACCCCTAAGCTGCCCTACCCAGTGAAATAGAGGAAATCTCGCAGAGATTTGGAGGCAGCTAAGTGCAAAGAGATGGTGAGCGAGTTGAATGTGAAGCTCTCGTTTGAAGATGCTGTTGAAATGATGCCTGCTCTGAAGAGATATGTCAAGAGCTTGGTGACTAACAAAGCCTCACCTAAGGAGAATGTTATGTCTATCTCCAAAAGATGTAGCACACTACTTCAAAACAGAGCACCAGAGAAGATGGAAGATCCTGGCAGTTTTGTGTTATCATGTGAGATCGAAGGAGCTGTATTCGAGAAATCTCTCTGCGACTTGGGATCTAGTGTGAATCTGATGCCATACACTGTGGCACAGAGGCTTGGTCTCACAAACTTCAGGTCAACGAAAATCCAACTAGGCTTCGCAGATCGCTCAGTGAGACATCCCGTCGGAGTTATTTTAGACATCGTTGTGGTGATCGGAAACCATAAAATTCCTGCAGAATTTGTAGTGCTGGAGCTCGATCAGGAGCCAAAGGACCCTCTCATTCTGGGACGTCCATTTCTGGTCACAGCAGGAGCTATCATCGATGTGAAGAAAGGGAAGATAGATCTCCATCTGGGAGACATAATCATGAATTTCGAGGTGAATAAGATGCTGAAAAGACCCACATTGGATGGACACACGTTCTCCATCGGTCATGCCTCAGAAGATGATGATGAAGATGATGAAGTAACTAAAGAGCTGCTGAGAGATGACCCCCTAGAGATTGCTCTTACTCTAGCTGAGAGTGAGCACGGGTATTTAAATAAACACACTGCCGAATTTGTCAAGATGCTTGATTCCGGTTTCCAAACAAAACACGAAGTAGCTTCTATGAGCCTTGAAGAGGAAGAATCACCAACACCAAAAACTACTACAGACCACCTTAACCCCTGGAGCGAACTAAGAGCCCCAAAGATAGAACTCAAA
>NC_027749.1:48780820-48783135 GCF_000695525.1 Brassica oleracea var. oleracea
GGATCGATTTCATGGGACCATTCCCATCCTCTTACAACAATAAGTACATCTTTGTTGCTGTTGACTACGTTTCCAAGTGGGTAGAGGCCATAGCAAGTCCAACAAACGATGCCACAGTGGTGGTAAAGATGTTCAAATCTGTCATCTTTCCAAGATTTGGGGTGCCAAGAGTGGTGATTAGTGATGGAGGATCACATTTCATCAACAAAGTGTTCGACAAGCTGCTAAAGAAGAATGGCGTGAGACACAAGGTGGCGACTGCATACCACCCTCAGACAAGCGGACAGGTCGAAATCTCCAACCGAGAGATCAAAAGCATCCTACAGAAAACAGTGGGAGCAACAAGAAAAGACTGGTCAACCAAGCTAGATGATGCCTTATGGGCATACAGGACAACATACAAGACTCCTATTGGCACCACTCCCTTTAACCTTGTCTATGGGAAACCATGCCATCTCCCAGTGGAGTTGGAGTACAAATCAGCTTGGGCTGTCAAACAGATGAATTTTGATGTGAAACCCACAGCTGAGAGAAGGATGATCCAGCTAAACGAATTGGACGAGTTTCGACATATGGCATTCGAAAACTCCAAGATGTACAAGGAGCGCACAAAGGCGTATCATGATAGGAAGATCATTCCAAGGACTTTTGCTGCAAATGATCAAGTCCTACTCTTCAACTCTCGCCTGAGGTTGTTTCCCGGGCAGCTTAAATCCCGATGGGCTGGGCCTTTCACTATCAAAGAAGAAAAGCCCTATGGAGCAGTTGTGCTGTGGAGTCATGATGGTAGTGAGTTTGTTGTGAACGGTCAGCATCTAAAGCCATACCTAGCCTACACAGAAATCCCGAAGGAGAAGATGTCTCCCTCGGAGAACCGCCTCGAGCTTAGAGCACACCGAAAGTCAAGCTAATGACTGTAAACAAGCGCTTAGTGGGAGGCAACCCACTGGTAAGTGGGAATTAGAATTAGTTTTCATCTCGATTTGTTTTTTTTTTTTTTTTTTAAAAAAAACCTCTCCATCGATCGATCCGACAACGGATCGATCGATCACTAAGATGGTCCAATGCGTAACAAAGTGATCGATCGATCATGAAATCCTATCGATCGATGCGGATACCGAATTGATGGATCGAACAAAATCTCGGAAGCCTTTTTATAAACGCATCGATCGATCGCTATTTGTGCACAAACGCATCGATCGATCACTAAGATTACCCAATGCGTAACAAAGTGATCGATCGATCGGGATATCCAATCGATCGATGCAGATACCCAATCGATGGGTCGAACAAAATTTCGTAAGCCTTTTTATAAACACATCGATCGATCGGTATTTATACAAAAACCCATCGATCGATGCGTGTGCGGGAAACAGAATTATACAGCAAAACCCGACGTTTTTGGATCAAAACCTCAGAACTCTCACCCCCTCCGATTTCTCCTAAAATTCGACCCCCCCTTTCTCTCTCTATAATCATCCGATTTAAACAATTTTGGGCTCTATTCCACTTGATTTTTCGAGCTCTATCTGATTCCTACACTCGTTTTCACCCTAAGACAGATTCTATTTTGTAGAGAATGAAGCGCACGAAAACATCAGCAAAGAAGAACACACAAGAAGAGGTTTCGTCTCAGCGAGAGAAGCAAAGGCCAAAGAAGTGGGATAAGTCTGATACCACCCACTACAACAACATGAAGAAGGTAGTCGTTCCGGCTACACAACTAGCATGTCCTGAGACGATGACAAAGTTGGGAATCAAATCAGACATTGAAGGGCTGTTCCAGAACATGGGTCTAGGCCAACTATGCAACCTCAACGAACCCACTTATCCGGAGTTGGTACGCTAGTTCATAGCATCCGCATACGTCAGCCATCCCGATGATAGCCATCAGGAAGGTTTTCTGGCATCCATAGTGCAGAAAGTATACTTTGAGGTATCTTTCACATACCTCTGCGGACTATTTGGATTGAGTGCAGGGGAGAGGACATCTGGTCTTTATTGGACTTCGGAGCTGTTGAACTTCTGGGAAACGATTGGCACAGGAGTTTATAGATCTTCTCAGGCAAAGGAGTCACTTATCCGGAACCCAGTACTGAGATATGCCACACGCCTCATTGGCTCATTGCTATACGGGACAACCACAGCCGCATCAGTCACGCAATGGGAGTTGTGCCTCCTGTACCAAGGTGTGAGGCATTTGCTACCGGCATTTGGAAACTCTACATTCCCACCTGCTATTGCCTTCAACATGGGAGTGGTGCTGGCCGCAAACTTAGCAGGATACAAGGGGAAAGTAACCAAATCCAAGAGCA
>NC_027749.1:48783171-48784389 GCF_000695525.1 Brassica oleracea var. oleracea
CAGGTAGCACTGGACAGATCGAACAACATTGCTTGGAACTACCTGGATGTCATTTCTCTAGTAAGTAAGGAGTTCATAGCTGGTCCCCACTCGAGGATCGATCGGGATGGTCCTTACGTCTACGTATTCCAGGACCGAGCGAAGAAAACACTCTACTGCCACCTGCCTCAGATCGGCCTGACTGCTCTACTTTCAGAGGCTGCAGTTGAGTTCCTACCCCCTGCTACCGCACTAGTAGACAAGCCATCCTTCTTCACGCCAAAATATCAGACCAAAGGCAACGCCGTGGATGATGAAGAAGGAGAATATGAGGCTGCACAAGCCATTCCAGATGATTCACAACACCATCAGCTACTCCCATCAGACTCCAGCCAGTATAGGCTGCCCGAGCTTCCACCGAACACCACTTCGCGCTAGCAACAACATTGGAGAGATCAGAGCATCAAGACAAACAACGACATGTTACACAAGATCTGGGCTGCCATTTCACGTATCAGGCCGTGTCATTGCCAAAAGGATGATCTAGTTCATCGGGACAACTCTCCATCCAGCTGTGGTTCGGGTTCGAGTGGTACACGCAGGGCAAGAAAGAGGTCCAAGAGACCTGAAGATGCAGAAACATCTGGAGCAGGAAACGAGGAGTAGGAGCTATCACCGGCCAGTATTGTCAAATGATTTCCGACCGCGCTATTTTATTTTCAGTTCTATTCTAACGTTTTATGGTTTTATTTTCTGTTGTCACACCAGGGACGGTGTAAGCTAAGTCTGGGGGAGGGTACTTATCATAGTTCCATTTAGGAATCTGCCATAACTTTTTCGGTTAATTTTGAACTTAGTTTTTTCTTAATTATGAGTTCGTATTTCTTTTACGTGGTTTCTTCGTTTTATTTGGTTGTGTTTTGAGTAGTTTTTAATTCGTATTTAATTTTGCCTTGCTAAACAAACCAAATAACTAATATCTGAGTACCATTCTTTCAGCTACCAACTGCAGGCTGTGAAACATGGAAAAGCCACAAACATTGATCAACCAACAACATTCATGCTTTTAAGAGTGTTCAAAGGATCCAAACTGACCAACCACTCAATCTACTCAAATTTTCTCATCTTGGGGCTTGGTATACACTAGATCGGAATCCCTCTTCAGGACTAAAAGACGAAGTATGTATCGTTCCGGCTCCCCCCTCTTTCCCCTTCGAAAAAAAAAAAAAAAAAAAAAAA
>NC_027749.1:48784450-48795047 GCF_000695525.1 Brassica oleracea var. oleracea
CTTGGTGGCTGCAACCATTAAGACTTGAATCATGGAAGCCTGCCCAAAAATCTCAGTCAATTAAAAAAATAAAATGATACCCTTGAAATAAAGGGAGACATTGACTGAGTGGAGCGAGAAGAAAGGGAAGAAATGAGCCAGAAAAGACCAGTCGCGCAATCAAAAACCTGAACGAGTAAGAATCCATGTGTCTTTTGATCGATACCCCCATGATGAGACCACACCTTAAATCTAAAAGAGGTCGGCAGTGGAAACTTTGGATACTTCTTATGAGCTGTGGGCTGAAAATGGTCGAGAGATAAGGTTGGGGTCGAATTACGTGGAGTCCCTTCTAAATGTTGGTGCTAACTGATGTGGTCTAATACCAAAGGATGGTGAAGATGGTTGTTTGCAGGTTATCTGATGTATGTCTTTGCTTGAGGACAACCAAATATACAAGTCTGGGGGAATTGATGTGTCTAGGTTTTTGGTACTTGTTTATATATTTTTTATTATATTTTTCTTGATTATTTGTAGTTTTTCGTTTGTGTTTCAGGTATATAGGTGATTGAGCGCGTTAGGAACCATTGGCATGTGTATATTGGAATTCCAAGGGATTTTCTTATCCATCTGAAGGGGTTAGAGCGCAGAACGAACAACGGATCGAACCGAGACGCGAAGAAAAGGAAGAAAAAAAGAACCCATCGATCGATGGGTTTTTCAATAAAAACCCATCGATCGATGGGAGATCATGCGCTGGAAGTTTTTTTTTTAATGCATCGATCGATGCGTTAGAGCCCATAAACTCATCGATCGATGCATCCTCGTTGTGTCCAGCTTCACCAACTTCCTCCACTTCACCTACTGCATCCACTCGTCTTTCATGATGAAATTGGAGCCTTTGTCGAAAAAGGAGGGTCCTTGGCCGATTATAAATAGGGAGGACGAGCTCCATATGAAAAGAAACCATCAACACACCATCTTAGAGATCAAAACTTGAGAGAAAATAGATTTGTGAGTGTTTTTCTTGTTTGAAGATTTGTTTGAGTTTGAAGTTTGTAGAAGAAGAAGAGAACCCCTTTCTCTTCCCAGAGAAGCTTCTAAACCCTCTTGTTTTCTTTATTCTCTTTTATAATGTCAATTTGTTTGAGTTCAAGAACGGTTCTAAAACATACCCCTTGTTTAATGTTTGTTTCTCGATTTATGTCATTCCCGAGAATTACCCGATGCCTAACGTTTTAATCTATAATTTAAATTCCATTTCAATTTATTTAGAAGTTGTGACAATTAAAAGCTACCAAACAAAAAATCATTTTCGTTCTAGCTTGACTTTACTCTAATAGATTCATAGTGTAACCTTGGTCTCTGTGGAATTCGATCCCTAAATACTACTGCGCACTACCGTGCACTTGCGGTTGGTTTTAGTGGTAAAACCTGAGGACATCAATCGCCGTATTAAAATCAATAAGATCCTTAAAGCCTAGTCCATCATTATCTTTAGGCACATATAATTTATCCCATGATTTCCAATGCATGCCTTTTGTACTTCCTCCTGGACTCCACCAAAACTGAGCTACTGCACTTGTTAACTTTTTTACTGTAGCCTTCGGTAACCGATAAACAGACATAACATGGTTTGGCAGGGCCGTAACCACCGATTTATAATTACCTCTTTACCTTCTTTAGTAAAAAATCTAAAAGTCCATCCATTAACCCTATTATTCAAGTGGTCTTGTACAAAGCCAAACACTTGTACCTTAAATCCTCCAAGGCTTTCTGGTAAACCTAAGTAATATCCTATGCCTCCTATATTCTGAATTTCCGAAATATCTCTCAATTCTTGATGACTACCTTCTTTAATCTTATGTCCAAATTGAATTGAAGATTTCTGGAAATTAATTTGTTGCCCTGAGACAGCCTCATATTCCTTAAAAAAATGGTTTGCCACTCCTCCTTATTTGTCTTACAAAAGAAAAGACTATCATCTGCAAATAGCAAATGAGAGATTGTTGGACAAGCTCTTGCTACCTTTAGACCAGTTAATTGTTTCCCTCTCTCCGCCTTCTTAATATTCACGATTAATGCCTCAGTGCACATAATAAATAAATACGGAGACAAAGGATAAAATCCATTCCAGCATTAAGTTGATCCAACGAGGATAAAATCCCATTTTGTGAAGAAGAGCCTCAATAAAGCTCCACTCTATCCTATCATACGCCTTGCTCATATCTGTTTTAATCGCCATAAACTTGTTTTGACAAGACTTATTGGTCCTCAGTCCATGAAACATTTTCCGCGCTATAAGAATATTATTCGAGATTAACATGCCCGCCACAAAAGCCGATTGTGTCTCCGAAATTAGCCCTGGTAGGCAAAATTTCAATCTTTGACACAAAACTTTCGAGATAATCTTGTAACCAACATTACATAGACTTATCGGCCTTAGTTCTGTCATCCTTGTGGGTCTCTCTATTTTCAGAATCATACAGATATTAGTAATATTTAAACGTGGATTCATATTTCCTATAAGTAGAAAATTATTCACCATCTCAACCACATCCTTCTTAATAACATGCCAGGAATGCTGAAAAAAGAAGAGCTGTCATCCCATCCGGACCTGGCGCTTTCTCCGGGTGCATCATGAATAAAGCTTGTCGGACCTCTTCCTTCGTTGCCATTCTCAATAAAATTTGATTCATTTGGGGGGAAATAGATGGAGCTATCTCTTCCAAAAAAACTATCAAATTCCATTGGATCTGTGGTCCTAAACAGACCTTCAAAATAATCGACCGCCACCTTCTCAACTCCGTTCTCTTCGGTTATCCAATTACCCATTTCATCATGGAGTCCCACTATTTTATTACGAACCCTACGCTGCTTTGTCAAGGCATGGTAAAACTTAGTATAAGATCTCCAGATGAGTACCACATATTCATGCTTTTCTGATGCCAATATTCCTCCTCATCCTTATAGGCCTCTTGTAACTTCCTGGAAACCTCAAGAATCTCCTCTTGCGATCTATTATTATCCATTTGAACTTCTTCCAGTGCCTGTTGAAGATCTTTAATTTTGTCATTCCCATATGGTTGATTATCTTTTCGCCATGAAGATATTTCATGACGTTAATTATTAATTTTTGTAAAAAATCTACTATTTGTCCTCCCTGACTTTCCGTCCAGCCTGCCACAATTGATTCCATGAGACCCTCTTGTCAAATCCATCTCTTATCAAACTTGAATTGTCCCATTTTTTCCTTAATAAATTATCCTCCAAAAAAACAACCACAAGGCGATGATCAGAACCCACCATCTTCAAGTATTCTGTGTAAGAAGATGAGAAAAGCGTATGTCATTCCTCATTTGCCAAGGCCCGATCCAATCGACATCTGATCATCACTGCTCCTTTTCCTTTGCCCCTCCTTCCTTGCCAAGATAATGTATTACCTCGAGCCGGAAATTCTAATAGTCTACTATTCCTTATCATGTTGTTAAAATGAATGAAGGAAGTTGTACATCGTTGGGAACCCCAATCCTTTTCATGATTTCCAGTGATTTCATTTAGATCTCCAATAATAAACCAAGGTTCCCAACCTGTTCTCTTAACTTTTGTACCGGTTCCCCATAGACAAAAGTAAGAAAAACTTGTTTTCTTTTTGCTACCGCCTCGATATCTATCATTCTGTTGCTAGAATATAAGATTTTAACTTGATATTCATTGTTATAAAAAAGAGCTAAACCACCACTCCTCCCATTTGGATCCATAGTAACCAAACTATCATATCCAAAACGAGATTGAAACCTTTGTATGAATTCGAAATCTTGTTTCGTTTCAGATAAAAATAAAAAATCTGGTTTATGTTTGTGTCATATTTCCCGAAGATAACTTATGGTCCAGTGACTTCCAAGTCCTCTACAATTCCAGATTAGTATTTTTATATATAATAATATTTGTAATCGTCTTTATCACATCTGTGAAGCAATATACCCAAAAAACGTCCACAAGATGAATTGATTCCTTGCTCCCATATTCTCCACAAACCCTTCTTATGACTTTTCTGTCCTCTAGTGCATGTCAATGCCCGTAAGTTCAATAAAAATCCTAAAGCTTTCTTCATCTGTTTAACTATTGTTCTATTATAACTATAATTACCAACAAACAAACCACAAATCATCCCATATTTCCATCTCGTAGCCTACAAAAATTAGTCCATTTGTCCTCATGTGCTGCACATAAAAAACTGATCCAGTCCTTGGTTTGATGAGACCAAGTACTGAAACCGCTGCAATATGGTTGCAAAGACTCGCCTTACGGTCCGTATAACCAGATAATTACCGCGACACCAATCCATTCCCATCACCCAAAGAGCAAACCATATCGAAACAAGACAAACATGAGTCCGACTTAAATAGGACCATTTACATTCACCAGTTAAAATTTTCTGATAAAAATATTGAAGATGATTTCCTTCACTATGCTTTTGTTCCCATAAGACAAAATACCGTACGACTAAAGAGCCCATTATGTTCACCATTACATGTACCCAAACTTTGCCAACAAGTTGATCTGTATAATATCTATATGCTTTGACCATACAGTACCATAACCAAAATGCAACTAATATGCTCCATAAGACCATAAGTCTTTTCTCATTAAAACCATTACACTCTTTGCCTGGTAGTGCTTTGAAGTTGACCATTGTGCACTCAAAGCATCACCATTATATCGGTTATTGTCCTGACCACAAAGCTGATGATAAAATAAGCCCATAATCCTGACATGATCCTCATTGTAGCAGCTAGAGTCAATCTGCATTTGGTTTGATGAGACCAAACGCAGTACCATCTCCAAAACCGATACCAGAACCATATACCATCTTGCCTCGTTTTTGAAACAGAGCCCGATAACACCATCTATCCTCAGTGTAATCCAGGAAATAACAAACACACAAATAAACAAATAAACTGAGACCAATATTTGTGAAGATCATACTCACAACACGCCCATACCGGCAAATCCAATAATAATTTTTATTCCATTGCATAATCATAATAATAAAACCAGACACAGTGAGACATCTTTTCCCTACAAACGACCTCCAAACCAAAACAACATTCTTCCTAATGAAACGGTCCCAGTAAGAAAAACCTGAAAAACAAATTTTATTCCAACACAAGATCTTATACTCCGATCTTGCAGCCAATACTGAAATACTAGAACACCAAAGAACCACAGACACAATGCAAAACAGAGTGCTCTGGGAGCTTATTAAAAAAAATAAAAACAGAAACACAATCGACCAAGACCTGCCATCGTAACTTGATCCTAATGAGAAATGATGACCATATCCTAGCTTTCTATTAGATCGTGGAAACCTCTGTTGAATCCAGACGAATCTCCTATTGAAAGGAAAAAAGATAGTACCTTGATTATCAAAAACACCACCAATTGAAGACCCGAGATCCGTAGATTCCGTTAACAAATCGCAGCCCCAAACAATCCCGATCTTCTCAAAAATCCCCCGAAACCCACTCAATCCTGACAGATCCCCTCGAATGAAATCGTCTTGTTCTTTCCTTTGCTTTCTAGTACCGTAGTCCTGATGAAGATTCGGTATATCCTTCTCGTTTCCGACTCTTACTCTCCCCGGATCCCACCGTCGAAATCTCATCGAAACCGTTGATGCAGATCGCCATCGCCATCAATACGATTGAATGTCCAATTCATATAGACGTTCTTTATAGTTTAGTTTTTGCAATTGAAAATTTTACGGTTTACTTTTTATATTTAAAAAAAAGTTGTGATTTTATACATGTAGACTTCTATTTCAGTCTATATTTCAAAATGGTTAGTTTTTTCAATTGACCAATATTTACCCATGATTTCACTTTCAGAAAGAGACTTCATATGCAATCTACAGTTTTGAATTTTTTTTAAAGAGGTTAGTTTTGCAATTTACCAAATTTGATTTTCTAAACGTCTACAGATTTTTAGACTTCGTTTGAAGTCTACTATCAAATTCGACGGGTTAGTTTTGCATTTGACCAAAATAAAATAGTAAACTTCACATGTAGTCCACCTTTTCTTTTTCTAAGATAAGAAGACTGAATATGAAGTCAACAATTTTATAAATTTTTAATTAATTTTTAAATTTTTTAGTCAAACACAAAAGTAACCTATTCAACGAAGTCAAAGTTCGGTCAAATGAAAAATTAACCTCTTTTACGTAGACGTCTTAGTAAGTCTACGTAAATTTTTGTTTTTGTTGTCAAAGGTAAAGACGAAGACTGCTGGGGAAGTCTGCGGTACAAAAAAAATTGTTTGGTCAATTGCAAAACTGACATGTGCGTTGACAAATAGACTGCATCGTACGTCTATACATATAGGCGTAGACATACAAAACAGCCTAATATCTCGACATAGATCTGAAAAATGATGAAAATCATGTAAATAGTTATCTTTTTCTGGTGTAAAGCTTGTTTCTAACTTTCTCAACCGTCCAAACTCCAATTATGAACAAAAAGAACCGCCTTTGATGATTCACTAATGAAGAAACTTGAAAATATGAAGTTTGTGCTTCTGAAATGAAAGTTATGAGAGTTTTTTAGATGAAAATGTAGAGGAAATGAGAAAAAATGAAGATTTGTTGGTTTAGAATGAGAAAAAAAGTGGTTAAAAATTGAATTCTAGAACTTGAGCTCAACAATGTGGTTCATGATGGTTGGAAAAATTGATGAAAATGGAATTATTGTAAATAAGAAAAAATGGTGTGGGTGTATTTTGTTTTTTGTGAATTTCGAAACTAATAAAAATTAAATAATAATGGTAATTTTGTAAATAATTCAAAAACATATGAATAGTATAGAAAAGTCATTGATGAATAGTAATGAAAAAAAAAAAGTTGGTTTTGGGTTGGACTTGAAAAGATAGGTTAGTTTTGAAAAACTCTCTTGAGTTTAAGTTGGAAGCCCATAATAAACATGAATCTGATACCATGTTAGATTCAGGTTTATTATGGGCTTCCAACTTAAAACCAATTGGTGATTAGTGTATTGACCCTAACCTTTTATATATTAGTTAATGTTCCTTAGAATTCCCGATGTGAGATATAATATCTCTGATAGACTCAATCTAACATGTAGTGCAGTGGTTAATAGTCATGGTGTCGCTATGTTATCACGTAGATTAACCCCTATAATGAATGTTACTGATTAAAAATTGAAGTAATCACCATTTCCAAACCCATTTGCTTTTGAGGACATCTATGAACTCCTTACAGCCACTGAAGAAACACGTAAAAAAAAAAGAAAAAAAAAAGAATGGTCGAGCATCTTTGGGTGGTCGAGTCGCGGGCGATCAGATTGTTCTTGTGTGCACCATGGGTCAATTATGCCACTAGACTATGGTTAGACAATGTGGTAGATTGATCCAAAGGACGTCTGAAGCATGACATTGTTGGAAGCACGACATGAAGACCCGAAATTGGGCAAAAGCCCTAATTTCGGTATTGTGGAATTTTTCAAGGAAGCCGGAGGCTCGGAAAATATTTTTCTCTCAACTTCAGAGATAAAGTGGAGTTTATTAAAAATGTTCAGAACATCAGAAAGGGCGTAGGAAAATATTTGGGATTGATCGCGGGACGAAAATTCAATGGAAAGGTCAAAATCAGACGAATGGACCGAGAAGCAAGATGTGGCTTGGTGGGAGTGTTCAGAACGTGGTGTCAACTGCCCAGAAAGCTGAGTGTCTATAGAAGCTTGAGGTGTCAATATTTAGAGCATCAGAACGGGAGCGGAAAAATATTCAGGATTGATCACGGGTTAGAAATTTGCTGGAAGGGTCAAAAATCGCGTAAACCGACCAAGAAGCTCGAGGTGTCTCTACGTATATGGCCAGGACGTGATAACTACCATCTAAGCAGCTGAGTGTCTACAGAAGCTCGAGGTGTCGCCGTGCATGGAAGCAGTACATGCAGTCTGACATGTAGAAGCACGAGGTGGATTGACCAAGCACGAGGTGTCGCCGCGCATGTAACTGAAGCATGCGGCCAGCCATGTGTGAGCTGTTGTGGCGCCTTGCATGAGTTCCAGTCATGCATCCTGACATCTGGGAGGAGTGGTGGCGCCCTGCATGAGTCCTGGCCATGCTGAAGGACATGTGGAGCACGAGGTGTCGCCGTGCATGCGTCCGGAGCCATGCGGAACGACACACAGGCGGCCACCAACCTGAATCTGATTGACTGTTGTATTCTATAAATAGGCCACGACCCCAGCTCATTTGAGGACATCTAGACCACTTCAAATCTAGTGAAAAACGTGAGGGAGAAACCTAAAAAGAAAGCAAGTGTTTCCGAGTTTTTTCGGGAGTTTTAGGCAGTTTTCGAGAACAGTTTTTCTGCCAGTTTTTGGATAGCGCCTAGGGGAGGTTCTGTTCGAGTGGAGATTAGTCAAGTGAAGACTAGATCAGTTCAAGACCAGTCCAGACGTGGGTCTACTTGAGAAGTTCGGGAAAAAGGGTTCGGATCGCAGAAGACGGATTTGGGGTCAAGGCCACGTTCAGCCAAAGATCTGAGTTATGATCAATTGATTGCTGAGTTGTTTTCATGCAGGATCCTGTTACTTGGAAGTTAGATCATGGCAGGAGGCCGGGTCTAACTGAGTGACGGTTTGATTAGTTAATAGTTGAGGTTGTGTTGATTGAGTTGATGGCATGCTTGTTATTACTTGAGAACCTTAGTAGCATGCTAATGGTTAGGTTGATTGGTTAGTTAGCGAATGCGGAATGCTTAGATGATATAGCTAAGTTGTGGATAGTTAGGTATTCTGGAATTAGTCTTTATGCTAGATTCTGGAATATGATTGATTGTGTTAATTTGTGATTAATACTAGGAACCTTGTGTTATTTTACCGGGTTTAGTATTAGTCATGTATTGGCCATATAGCATTTGTGTAACCCACATTGCTAGGCATGTTTGAGGTGGATTAGTGTTTCCTCGACCTCGCATCCAGCGGGTTCAAGTAAATCTCTTATTCGCTGGATCGAGAACACTCAGAGAGACGGGGTCATGGCCCATGGCTGAGTGGTTACACAGACGGGGTAGTGACCGGCAGTGACCCGACTGTACTGGGGCTGTCTCGTGGTGACCCGACCATACTGTGGGCCGCGATCGTCGTGTAATAACCGACAGTGGCCCGACTGTACTGGGGCTGTCACGCGGTGACCCGACTGTACTGTAGGCCGCGTTCGGTTGAAAGTTCTTTTTTCTGGCCTTTGTGGTAGGGAGATAGGATATTGCCGAGGATAGAGAAGGAACACTAAGTCACAAAGGGCCTTAGTTATAGTGTAGAGGGTGTAGAGGGTGTAGAGGGTTTTTGAACCCTAGATTGAGTTGAGTTTGAGTTTAAATGGTTAGCTAGTCATTAGAGGTTATGATTTCATATCGTTAATTATCTTGCTATTATTATCCGCTGCGTATTTCGGATATTGCGTATTTCGGATATTGCTTATTGTTATGGAATTGTGCTATTAGGTGAACCTCTCGCTTTAGACTGTTTGGGGTGGGATAGCGAGGGGTTGTATTTGTTAGATGGGAATTGTAACTCGCTGAGTAATACTAGATTACTCACTCCTCACTCGTTATTGTTTTCAGGTGACCAGTACACTAAAAAAAAACATGTGTTTTCCGACTGCAAAATTAGTAAGAAATCAGTTGTAATAGTGCTCGTCACTAAATATATTAGTCCTAAATCTGTCAGTAATTAACTACTTATTTACGACTGATATATTTGTCGTACCGTAGTCGCTATTTTAGCAACGAATAACTACTAATTAGTGACTGATTTTGCTACTACTTAGTGACTGTTTTACGACTGCGTATAGAAAAAATAACAAAAAAAAAATTAAAATAATATTATTATTGTTATGAAAGTCAAGAAAAAGGAGCAGCTGCGTTTGTAGAAAATATAAAAGATGTGGGGTCCGCTGCACTATTTGCACAGTGAATTTCTTTCTATATATACGAACGTTTTTTGTTCATTGTATTACACATCATCCTTCTCTAGCATATTTTCTCATATATCAGAGGTATCCCTTTCTCTGCGGATATAAAATTTCACTCTTATTTAAATTCCCGCTATACAATAAAATTCCAGTTCTTTTATAACACGTTATCAGCACTATCGTTCTCCAAATTGGTAAAATTTATTTGTATCATTTATACTCTGCTATAATGGTTGGTATACCGCCTCTACTATTATTTATATCATGTTATAATGACCGGAATACCGCTTATATTATTTACTAGTAATTTAACTTATTTATTGGTCGGCCGAGCCGCCTTATACTCTGTTTGTTATTTATTGGTCGGCCGAGCCGCCTTATATTCTGTTTATTATTTATTGGTCGGCCGAGCCACTTTATATTCTGTTTATTATTAATTGGTCGGCCGAGCCGCCGTATAATTTATTTATTATTCTGCATTGATCGGCTGAGCCGTCGCATGATTTATTGTCATAACATAAATATTTCATTGTCATAATTTTTTTACTTTTATGAAATTTTATAGATTTGATTGACCGTTTAATACGATATTTTCAGACTAATTTTTGGTGCACTCGATTTA
>NC_027749.1:48795497-48796535 GCF_000695525.1 Brassica oleracea var. oleracea
ACCACCCGAACATATAGCCGAAGCGATAATCTTCCTGAAGAAGCATTTAGATGAAAATCTAACGCACGACTATGCAAACGTCGAGGACCCAGCTGAACTGGGCAAACTTTAAAAGAAAGGTTCGATAACCAGAGACAAATCAACCTCCCTCACGCTCTAGAAGAGTGGAAAAATCTGAGGTTCCAAGATTTTCAAGAGGTTGAGGATTACAATTCCGATGTCCTGAGGGTAGTTGCACTCCTGAAGTATTGTGGTAATCATGTCTCTGAGGCATAAATGATGAATAAAACATATATCACTTTCCACAAACAGCTTCACTTCTTGCCCGAAATTTACAGAAAATACGGGTACACGAGATTTTCTGAATTGATGGTTGCGGCTGAAAAGAACAATGAGCTCTTAATCAAAAACCACAATTCCCGACCTACGGGAGCCAAAGCATTCCCTGAGTGTGAATGCTACGGCGATAGAAAATTCGAAAGGAGAAACCAGGCCAATCGAGGTCATGGCCGCCGTTTCAACAACAAACGTGGAAAAACTTACAATCCCAAATGGAGGGGATCTAACAAGTGGGTTAGACCCGGGCAAGTTTCCAAGGGTAAAGAAACTCAAGAGAATACCACCCAGAAGCGTGAGACAGTGTGTTACAGATGTGGTTGTAAAGGACATTGGTCCCGTACCTGTCGTACTCCTTCACATCTCTGTAAGTTATATCAAGAGTCCACGAAAGGCAAAGCTAAAGAAGTGAACCTCACTGAAAACTTTGAAGGGACATCGTACCTCGATGCCTCCGACTTCACTAATGAGCTGGACTCGATTACTCCTGAAGAGAGCCGAAATGCTTATAATAAGACTATTGAATAGTTTTCAATATTGTCATGTATAATTATTACATTTCCTGTTTTAAACAAATAATGATGTTTTAACATCACCTTAATGTATAATTATTGTGTTTTTCCTTATATGAATGAATTTTATGTTTCCTTTTATATTTATGACAATTTCAGAAATGGATCATAATGCTAATGGAGCAAAATC
>NC_027749.1:48799479-48800964 GCF_000695525.1 Brassica oleracea var. oleracea
TAGAAAGGTTTTTAACGAGGCAACAAAGACATTAAGCGAGAGCGGATAGTGACACCGGCCCCCAAGGGGGAGTGTTATGAAAGTCAAGAAAAAGGAGCAGCCGCGTTTGTAGAAAATATAAAAGATGTGGGGTCCGCTGCACTATTTGCACAGTGAATTTTTTTCTATATATACGAACGTTTTTCGTTCATTGTATTACACACCATCGTTCTCCTTCAATAACACATCCTCTCTTCTTATCAGTGTTAACTTCTTCGTACGGGTATAAAATTTTGCTTTATTTAAATTCCTGCGATATAATAAAATTCCAGTTCTTTTTATAACAATTATTAACTTATTAAAAATGTTATTATTATTATTATTTTTTTGTCCCAAACCGGGAATGGTTAGTGGTTAACCGTTTAACACAAAAACTCATAGCTCATCTGTCTTCCGCCTTGTCACTGCCGCTGCTCCGCCGCGTCTTCTTCCTCAGCCACCGTCGTGTCTTCCTCCTCATCTCGGACGTGCTCGCTGTTGTCACTCCACTAGATCTTCCTCTCCTCCAAACTTCTTTCGCCATCTCGCCGTCGTTGCGTCTTCTTCCGGTGGAAATCCATTTCCAGCTCTGTCTTCTCTCCGTATCTTCTCGAACTACTCAAGAGTCTGTGGAGGCACCAGCTCTTCTAATCCGGTGAAACTTTGTTCGTAGCCCAGAGCATTATCCGGTGACTTTTGGGCTGCACATCCCTCTCTGTTGGGAGAGCTATTTTAACAACCTGGTACCGATTCAAAAAAAAACCTGTGAAGGAAAGATAAAAGCTAAGGTCAGATTTGTGTTGGGGGAAGTCTGAAATACTAATGGTCGTGTTCCCCTGACCTTGTGCGAACCGGTGAGGAAAATACTTCGACGATGGCAAGATATCAAAATTGCGATAACTAAATGAGACACACAATTTTTACGTGGAAAACCTCCTCGATGTGAGAAGGAAAAACCACGGGATCGTAGTCCACTCAAAAATCCACTATATAAATGGTATGAGTACAACCACGTCCTCCCTGTTCAACAGCCTGAACAGAACAGAGACACTAGCTTCAAAGAGCTATCTCCAACACAAACAACAACAACAAGAGAGCAACACAAAGCTTCAAAACCGGCAGCAACCAAACGACTTCAGTTCACAAATATTCCGGCTTCTAGAAGCTAATCCAACCATACAAATCCAAGATAAACAAGTCGAGATACCTCTACCAAATTTCAGCTCAATCAGAGAAGAGTTTACCGTTGGATTTACCAAACACCCAAGACAGCCTTGCTGAAGAGCTGTGACGACCAGCTTCACTAAAACCCAGACAACAGAAGATCCAACCGTTGAAATCCAAATCCCTTTGGTGAACCTTTAACCCACTGACTGAAAAAGCTTCCCACAAAATATCAGCCCGATCAAATTCCGTTTGATCCTCCAAAACCAGTCTTGAAATAGCCTGACGAGTTTTCTCCTCCTT
>NC_027749.1:48801037-48804354 GCF_000695525.1 Brassica oleracea var. oleracea
AATGAGACACACAATTTTTACGTGGAAAACCTCCTCGATGTGAGAAGGAAAAACCACGGGACCGTAGTCCACTCAAAAATCCACTATATAAATGGTATGAGTACAACCACGTCCTCCCTGTTCAACAGCCTGAACAGAACAGAGACACTAGCTTCAAAGAGCTATCTCCAACACAAACAACAACAACAAGAGAGCAACACAAAGCTTCAAAACCGGTAGCAACCAAACGACTTCATTTCACAAAGATTCCGGCTTCCAGAAACTAATCCAACCGTACAAATCCAAGATAAACAAGTCGGTAATACCTCTACCAAATTTCAGCTCAATCAGAGAAGAGTTTACCGTTGGATTTACCAAACACCCAAGACAGCCTTGCTGAAGAGCTGTGACGACCAGCTTCACTAAAACCCAGACAACAGAAGATCCAACCGTTGAAATCCAAATCCCTTTGGTGAACCTTTAACCCACTGACTGAAGAAGCTTCCCACAAAATATCAGCCCGATCAAGTTCCGTTTGACCCTCCAAATCTGTCTTGACAAACTGAGACGAAAACTGTTTTCTTCTCTCCTTTTCTCTCTTTTCTCTCTTTCTCTCTCAACTCTATTATTGTGAGTCTACAGTGAAAAGGGTCATGAGAATTATTATTATGTCTCATGCCCACTTGGTTCTCTCCATCTAGGAGGGACCCAACAATTTGACTAAGACCAAACTTAATACAGCAACAATTGAGACATTTGACAGAGAAAAGATTAAGAGGAGTTTACCTTGAAAGCACTCATTTTCGTCTGGAGGGATGCAGTGGGATGAGAGAATTGGACAGAGGAGAATGAAGAAGAAGAAGACTTAGAAACAAAAGAGAAGATGGAGATGATAGATCTGTCGTAGAAGGAAGAGAGGAGAATACAAACGAATGTTTTCAATGAATGATTTCTAGCCATTAGATTAACATCAATCAATGGCTAAGAATATCAATCTTTGTGTTAGAAAATCAGCCAATGACAAGAGAGGAGAAGAACCACAAAAAGAACAGTTTTGGTCATTGGATTAATATCAATCAATGGTTAGAAGTTGTTATCCTTGTTTTCAAGGATTAGCCAATGATAAATTTTCCTTTTTTCATTTAATATTTTTTTTTAGCTGTAAAATTGTGATTTATGATTTGTATAATTTAAATACTTTGGTTTTTATTTTTCTAGTTTAATTTTATAAAACATTTAACTTACTTATATACATTTTCAATCAATGAATAAGGTTAATAAAGTTATTAGCTAGATCTTGTAAGTAGTGTTTAAAGATTATTTTATTTAAAGTCATATGTAAATGGTTTTGAATAGAAAATAGGTTTTTATTGGGTTAGATCTTAGTTAACTTAAATTTTTTGCGTGTATATAATAATTATTTTAGTTGAAAAGTTATGAATATTGTGATTTAGTGTTTAGAATTTAGATTAAAGATAAAATATATAGGTTTTGACAGTTAGGTTTAAAATTTGAAAAGTTTATAAATTTTTAATTTAAACTACAAATTTTATAGAGTTTGTAATATGAGATTAGGGTTTAGAGTTAAGATTGGATTTATAATTTTATATAATATTATATTTTAAAGTAAAGATTTGATATATAATTTTAAATAATATTATATCTCTGAAGTCTTAGGATTACCAATGAGTTTGAATGAGGATTTAAGGTTTGAAAGTTAGAGAATAATATTAAAAATATAAAATTTCTGTTTTAGTTTGAAGATTTGGGGTTATAATATAAAAAGTTTAGACTTTTAAACTTTATGTATAGATTTTAGGATTTTTCAAAAATTTTAGGGTTCAATGTTTTGAGTTGTGGAAATATGGTTTATGAGTTTGGGTTTGAAGTTTGTGTCTTAAAAGTTATAGATTAAAATTAAAAAGTTTAGATTTGAGTTTAAGTCTGAGGTTCATTTAAAGTTATAGTGTAAAAAAAATTGAGTTTAAAGGTTTATATTCAAAATATAGACTATCAATCATGTTTAGGGTTTAGGGTATCAGATTTAGGCTTAGGATAACATTTTCCGACTGTTTTCCGACTGAGTTCCAATTGATTTTGCGACTGATATATTCAGTCGTTAATTGGTGACTGAAAAGTGATTGTTACGCCACCCAATAATTCAGTTGGTAATCAGTCGTTAAATTAGCGACTGATGGACGACTGCAATTTACCGACTACATATTAGTCGCACTTTAGTCGCTCATTTACGACTGAAGTTCGACTTTTTCTCGTGGTCGTTAATTAGCGACTGTTTAGCTACTGATATTTTTAGGTCGCACGACAGTCGGTAAACGGTCGGCAAAATTAGCGACCGCATCAGTGGTCGTGAGAAACAGTCGGAAAATCCGTGTTTTCTTGTGGTGGTAGATCGAGTCAGCCTGTAGAAGTCGCGAGGAGTTAGGCCGGCTGGTGTAGAATTTGCATCTTTTTGCTAAAGACGTTTTCAGAATATAAGTATGTACTTTTACTCATTTGGCTAGCCACTACTTGTATAATAGGTTGTGTTTGCGAACATGAATCATATATGATAAATAAAGGAATATTTTGTGTAAAATGATTTGTTGTTACTGATATTAGCTTGTCCAGCTAACACAACGTTAGGTTCTGATACGGGTTGAAAAGCCTTAGGCCTGAATCTGACGGGACGTGTTAGTGGGTAAACTGGCCTAGTCACGAATTGCACTTCTTGTGACCTTGGCTGGATTGCCCATTAACCTGTCATGTAGCACTTCCGGACCATGGTGATGGGTTGGACGGTCAGTCATGCTCTTCTTTGATTGTTGACTGGCTGGTTGGCCTTTCATCTCCAACCCTTGGTGTGGGTCGTCCGTCGGTCATGTTCTTGTTTGATTGTTGGCCGGTGGGTCGACATATGCTTAGGACGGTTCGGGGGTGTTACAGCCACCCTCGTCCCTTACGACCCTTCTTTGATAGAACCCATCTCTCTTTGTGATACACTAAAATTAGATCTTTGTCTACTGTCAAGTTAACAGTGTAGTTGTAATATCTTTAGATTCAATTCTAGAAGACCAGTTCACACTTTATCTTTATAGGATCAGAATTAAGCTAAAACAAGGTGGGGTTTTAAAATAGTAAGGTAACGTAAAGAACAAGTTAACAATGTGAGGTTGTCTTCGAATTGATTAAAGGCACTAGTCTAGGGTTTCTTCTTCAGGTAAGGAAAACGCAAACCAAGCAATTATTCAAGTCCAGTTTACACAAGTCTAAACTCGGATCACTCAGGTTGAAACAACCCACTGTCGTGGTGTTGATTCCTTTGCGGATTGGTCTTGACG
>NC_027749.1:48804541-48807662 GCF_000695525.1 Brassica oleracea var. oleracea
GTTCAATGCAAGCAATAAGAACATATATGAATGTAGACAATCTTAAGATGACTTATTTATGCTTCAGCTCGCGAATCTTAACCCTAAAACCCTAAACTAACTCGGTGACTACTCAGACATAACACAAGAACAGAGAAGCATGATTTCTGAATAATACTGCATATAATAGATAATAGAAATCAGAGGGGTCAGGATAATCTTCTCTAGGAGATAGATGAGACCTTCTCCCTTACAAGTAGCAATCGGAAATCACAAAGCTCTCTCAGATCTTTCTTTCGTAAAAACTAAGATAGGTCTAAAGTAAATAAAAGGAGACTATATATATAGGAGCCACAGGCGGCTAAAAGGGAAAAATAGAAAAACCTAGGGCAAATCCCTAAATAAATGGAAACTTCATTTTTAATCTCTATCGCTGGAGCAGTGACTCAGGCTGCTCTAGTTGACTGTTCTGCGCGAAAGACTTCAAATCACTCTTTTTCTCTTCTTTTCCTCAAGCTGGGCTATCTCCCTTCCAATACAATTCCAAACCTGTAATGACTCAAATAAATTAAAAAGACTCGATAAAACCTTGAAAATTATTAGTAAGACATACATATAACGTGCCAAATCACAATATATCACTTTGAAATGCACTCATCGCCTCCATCCCCACACACTCCGAAACCCGCTCTGGATAGAGAACATTGTCACAACGTCTTGGCTCGTAGTTCCAAACCCGCTACGAAACTGGCACCTGAACTCAGTTTTCTGGAATGACCACATGTTCATTGTCGTGAACTTCCACACCCGTGACTCCATTGGCTTTATCACGACGTCCCACCCGAGGTCGTTCTCGTTCGACCAGCACCGCACGGACAGCCTCGATTTCCTGACACCAGACACCCCTGAGATTTCGTTCTTTAGCTCTAGATGACCAGCCTTGGTTGGTGATGGTAACAATGTTGCGACCACAATAGCCGCCACGAAGAACCACCAGGTTTGGTTTCTCCCCATTTGTACTAAACGATCGTTATGTTTTCTTGAATATGTGTGTTTCGTTGAGTCTTGGGGCTCACGTAACAAACAGGGTCAGGTGAATGTCCATTATATGGTAACTAGACCGTGTTACTGTTTCCGCTTCCATATTTAGAAGTACTAGAAGCTATTTTCATCTATCTTTGGAGATAAAAACAGAGAGCAAAACCCTGAAGGTTAAAAATAAAATGTGTTGTTTTGAGAAGCTTTTGTTGGATAAGCTTCATTGCTTAGACAACAAGTTATCCTAAAGTAAGATGGATAACAAATACTATTAGGTTTAGGATAAGTCTAAGATTTCCTATATCATGTAGTAATAGGATAAAGCTAAGTTTTCTATTACTTATATATAGAGATACAATGTAAAGATGATCTCTACAATATTAGAAAAGAAAGTTAAGAAAGATTAATAAAACAAAGCATAAGGTTTTATTATACATTGTGTTCCTGGTGACTTTATTTGGTATCAGAGCATCTAGGTTTCTTTTGTGTTATCGCAAGCTTAATACGAGGAAGCCATGGCAGATTCAAAAGCTTTGATAGAGATGAAGGGAGTAGGTCGGAAAGAAGGAATTTCGAACACAATTGTCTGCCCAATGCTGAACTCAACTAACTACACGGTATGGGCAAAGAGAATGAAGGTGCTCTTGCGTGTTCATAAGGTTTGGGAATCTATCGATCCTGGAACCGAAGATGAAGAGAAGAAGGATGTCGCAATAGCTTTGTTATTTCAATCTCTACCTGAAAGTCTGGTCTTACAAACAGGAGAAGATGACTCACCAAAAGATATCTGGGAAGCTATTAAAACCAGAAATCTTGGAGCTGAACGTGTAAGAACAGCTCGTCTACAAACCCTGTTGAATGAGTTTGATCGGCTGAGGATGAACGACTCGGATACTATTGATACCTTCTCCACCAAGATAACTGAGCTTACTTCTAAAGCAGCTACCTTAGGACAAAGTATCGAGGAATCTAAAGTAGTAAAGAAGTTTCTTGATAGCTTACCATTGAAATATATTCACATAACAGCTTCGCTTGAGCAACTGCTAGATTTGAATACAGTTTCATACGAAGATATCATTGGTAGACTCAAGGCTTTTGAGGAACGAGTAAAACTTAAAGAAGCTCAAGAATCTCAAGATCCTCAAGGGAATCTGTTGCTCTCAAGTTCTAATGATACGAGAGGACGAGGGAGAGGTCAGAATCAGAGTCGTGGTCGTGGAGGCAGAGGAAGGGGCCGTGGTAGAAACAACTCGCAGGAGAGAAACAAAGAAAAACGAGATTACTCTCAGATTGTTTGCTACAACTGCAAGAATAAAGGTCATTTTGCTTCTGTATGTCCTGAAAAGAAACAGGATGATCAAGAGTTGAATGTTGCAGAGACGGAGAAAGCTGATATCACGCTGCTTATGCATGAGATTGTCTTTCTCAATGAAGTGAAGATTACTTCTCGTGAAAGGCATGAAGAAGATTTCTGGTACTTAGACAATGGTGCCAGACAATGGAGGCAAACATCACGACACTGCTACGAACTTCATACTGATCAACAACATCAAATTGTTTATTAGCTCCAAGCTTTCTGGAGGGTAATTACAAATGATGGTTCATCTATTGAAGGATTTTATTTTATCCTTCATTTAAGTAAAAAAAAGGCCTTCGTAAAGTCTAAAAGATAAGCTGGTCTACATAAATTTAGTGATCATCTTACCATGAAAGATAACAGTGGAAGGTTACTTGCTAAAGTTCAGAGAGGTTCAAACCGATTGTATAAGATATCTCTTAAGATTGGTAAACCTACTTGTCTACACGCAAAAATTGAAGAAGTTCCATGGAGATGGCATGCAAGACTTGGACACATCAGTTTCCAGACCACGAAAGCTATGTCTACGAAAGAGATGGTAGTTGGCTTACCAGAGATAAAAGGAGACAATCAGCTCTGCGATTCTTGTCTAGTTGGAAAACAAACTAGATTATCCTTCCCTCAAGCAACATCTTTTAGATCATCACAAGCTCTTGGACTTCTTCACGCAGACTTATGTGGACCTATATCGCCAGCTACGCTCGCAAACAACAGGTTCATATTTGTGATTATAGACGACTGCACAAG